>NC_081409.1:314487654-314787654 GCF_030272615.1 Cryptomeria japonica | reverse complement strand
TTGGGGTCTTAATTCTACTTGAGTGGGATATAGCAGATGCAATGGATTTTGATGCCATTAGGAAATCAAAAGAGCAACAATTCAATTTAGAGGAAGAAGCAAGGTTGGCATTGAAAGAATCAAAATTTGTAGATGATTATGCAACCTTGCCAATATGGGCATTATATCGGGGGCCTAGAAGGCCTAATATCAATAATATAAATCCAAAATTGAGGGGAAGCCTCATCATAAAAAGAGCCTCTAATAAATCAAATGTTGAGGACTCAAAGTTAGCTATTGATGTGGCCAAATTGGCCCATGAAACTTCTAAGAGGGAGGCCATGGAAAAAGAAGAACTTATGAAGAAGTTTGAAAATATTTTCAATGTTTATAATGTAGTTCAAAAGAGATGTGTGGAGCTACAAAATAGAGTTCAACTTCTTGAGCAGGCACATATAGGAGCATCCTCTTCCACTCCTACAATTGCATCAACACCATCAACATCTAGCTCTCCACCTATTACTCATGTAGATGCAATAGTTCAATTTGATAGTGAGACTAATATCCCAAGCACATCATTAGTGCCATATGTTAATGATGAAGAACCTACTAGATCAATTGACCCAACAAAAGCCCAACTTTTGGAGAAGGTCACTAAGTTGGAGAATAAGGTAAAGGAGTCAGAGGATCAGTCTGCTTCCAAGAAAAGAGAGATAGTTAGCTCAATGCTAACTAATTTGAATGAGAAGGTGGATAGTAGATTAAATATCATCCATTCTTTATATTCTTTATTATTTAATGATATTCAAAGTTTTGATAGAGACAAGGAAGTGACAATCCCTTTGTTTACAAAATGATTACAAAGGGGAAATGAACTAGGAATAATATCAATGGCTTCCAAACATCATGCTGAGAGGCCACCGATGCTTCAACCAACCAATTTATTGGTGAAGTCAATGCAAGAAGCCCAGATTTTGCCAGAAAGTATAGAAAGGAAGATAAGGGAGTTGATGAGTAACTTCAGTGAGCTGAATGAAACACTGCTACCAGGTATTGTGGATGAAAATGGGGAAATTAAGCCTTTACAACTTTGGAAAGAAGAGGCATAAAGAGTCATCAACACCCAAGAAGAACTGATTTGTGAAGAGCTGGATGCTGGAGGACAACATGGACAAAATAACATGTATCAGAACATTCTTTGAGTCATTTGAAAGAGAGGCAAACCAGGTAGCGGTTAAGTATACTCCATATAGAGAAAAGGCTAATGAGGTCATGAATTTTAAATGTCCATCAGATGAATAATATGGTGAATGGAGTAATACTTACTTGAAGGAGGAGTAATGACTACAAACAGTTAGTTAGTTAACTATTTGATGTGACAGTCTAGCAGGCGGTTTTGTTTCCTTGTAGCAGTTACCTTTTTGGATGTGAGCAACAACAAGGTGGGCCTGTTTTAGATCTTCATTGACAACAACAAAAGGGAAAAAGTGCATAAAGTGTCATGATGGACAAGTTACATTTATTTGGTGTTGGTTGTGACATTCCTTAAAGGGAATATTTTGTAATAGAATTATGTGTAACTAGTCATTTTTGAATGATAGGTGTCTCGTTTGGCCCATAGCTTGTTTTCTCCCTTATTTTGTATAAAAGGGAATTCAAGGCCAAGAGACAGGGTTCCAAGTTTGATCTTTGTACTTAGTTTTTCTAAAATCAGAGTCATGGGTTTTTGTAGCAGGTTTTAGGTGAAAATGAGCAAATTGTAAAGATTTTGCAGAGCAAATAGATAAGAGTCTTGTGTCAAGTTTTTAGTAGGTTCTTAAAGAAGTTATTTGTAGATTGTTTTATGACAGAAATATTAAATTTATTCAATAGAAATACAATTCTAATCTATTTCTCTCCATTGTACAATTTTATCATCTTTTGAATGAAATATAATCAAGGATTTCTTTCATTCAGTGTATTGTTGTTATGTATGTAGTTTTTGTTTATGCTTTGATCTAAGGGATCAATTAAATGCTAAAACAAAATTGTAGAGTGATAAGGCTTGTTCAGGGATTTGATAAGTAGTCTGGGTTGGGATTGTAGATAAGAAATATTGTAAGGCAATATTATTTTAGATGTGAATGCTATTAGATAGAATTTTGTTATTATTCATTAAATGTCTTTTGAGTTCAAACACCCAATGGAATAAGGCACTAATCCTATCTTGTCTTAAGTGTTTACAATTAGTTTAACGCTCCATTCATTTGTATTTGTTACAAATTGCTAATTCTCATAATACATTTTGACACTTTGAAAAAAGGATACATTAGGATGACAAACACAAACAACAAGCAAGAAACAATTGTTAGTGTTAGCAAATTAGAAATTAAACACTATCCTAAGCAAGCATATCAAGAGAGACACTAAAAGAAAAATAGAGAGCTTAACAAAGAAAACAAATGCTCTAAGACATCTCCAAATGCCTTCCACCATGCTTGTAGCTTCTCCTCCCTTGTTCCTCTCCTCTCCAGGTTCCCAAATGAGTGTAGCTCTTAGTAGCATTTTGCACTATTCTGGATGTCTTATGGAGGTTCAAGATTGTAAATGACTTAAACTATGCAATGCAAGTGTAAAACAAACTAAATATGAGATATTATGTAATTAACTAAGATTATTTTTAGCCCAAAATGACAATATGAGTGATTATGCTAAATGCTCTCTAAAATTCACTATAAGTTAGATGCATACAAGTTTTCAGGATTTGGATTATGAGGAAATGAGCTCTATTTATAGGTAAAATGGAGCAATGGATGGTTGAGATTGAGTAATCTCAACAAGGGTCAAGATTCAAGTGCTTATTATCCATGTGAGGGCTTTCAACCCAATCCCAGGATGACAAATGCCAACAAGAGATGGGTTGAGAGGAGAGGGAATAAGCATTAGATGCTTGACATGACTTGAGGGTTAACTTGGGAGGTAAGGTTAATGTTGAGTTGAAAGAATAAATCCATTATCCAATAAATAATGTTTTTATTAAATGGATAAACTCTTGTGCAAGAGTTAGTGAGGATAACCATGATCAAAGCAATAAATGCTTGAAGAGACCCATGGGTCAAATGAGGGTTGAGTTAGAGGTAAAGTCTCTAACCATGGGAGAAAGTGGATTTAACCATAAATGGTTATGTAAGAGCCATTAATGGTCATGTAAGAGCCATTAGTGGTTTGGAAGACTTTAGGGGTTAGCTTGTTGAACACATAAAGCATTAAATGCTTTTCAAAGACTTTGAGGGCTTTGAGAAGTGACTTCAAGTTGCTTAGGAATGTGACAATAGTTAGGGGATGGATTAGGCTAATTAGGAATGATTAGAAAGTGGTTAGAAGGGGCTAGAAGGGGATTTTAGATCGCAAGTGGGTTTGGTGGGTGAGGGAAAATATGATTTAAATTAAAATAAAATTAATTTATTTCAATTATGGTTGCAACTTGCATTTGTAGGAGAATGCAAGTGGGGGGGATTAAATGATTTAAATAAATATTTTGATTATTTTTTTAAAAGAGGAAAGGGGATTAAATTAAATAAATAAGATTTATTCATTTAATGTATTGTGAATTTGGTTTAATGAATTAATTGAAATAAATTGAATAATTTATTTAATTAATAGGAGAATGATTGAAGATGAATTAATTAAATGTTAATTTAATTAACTGTTGGCTAGTGGGTTTATTAATAAAATAAATAGTAAATATTCATTTAATTAGATGGACAAATTTATGTGACTACATTTGCCCCTCTTTGAGACGATGCAGTTTATCGCGTCGTTTCAAAGAAAGAAAAATAGGTGTGAAGAAATATGCCCCATAAATGTTAATTTAATGGGTGGTATGCCCCCTCGAGAGATGGGCTGAATTTTTTTGAAAAATCGGGCTATCTCTTGAAAAATAATGAGAATTGGCGGGGAGGTAGAAGAGAAGAAAATAGCAATAACGGTGAAAGAATAGAAGAAATCGAGAGTAAAATGGAGAAATGGGAGGCACTGGAAGTTCACGGGGACCACGACGGTGAGCGGGGTAAAATTAGGATTAGGGCTGAGGGTATATATGGGGGTGAAGGGGTAAAAACAGGGTCATTTGCATCCATCTCTAGAGCGATTCAGAGCTCTGATAGTGACTTTTGTAAAAGACCAAGTAGCAGTCAGGATGCCAGTACCGATAGCAAATCATCGGCTAGAGCGGGTCTGTCAATTCCAGCAGCTAGATGACTATAGACTAGTGTTACGCCAATTTGAATTTTTGTGTTTTATGCATTTTTGATGTCTTTTTGCAAGTGTCCAAGTTGAGTAAAGACAATAGCGCTAAAATTGTGTTTTAGTGCTATTGTCACCTAAACTAGCGCTTTTGTGCCGCTATAGTGCTATTGCATAGTGGTTTGAGCACTATTGCAAGGTTTAGCACAGTCGTGTAGTTGTTTTAGTGCTAATATAGTTTTAGTGCGATTGAGTCAATCTTGTAGCGCTATTGTCCTAGAATGGCGCTGTTGTGCAGTGGTTTAAGCGCTATTGGTTTTTTAGCACTAGTGTGTAGTTGTTGTAGTGCGATTGTTAGCAGAATAGCGCTATTATATGAAAATATAGATGTCCCACTGTTTAGAAAAATGATCTCCTGATGCCGATGCTGGGTGGATGGATGGATAAGTTGTTTTGAATCATAGCAGCCCCGTTGAGACTAGATCATTATGACAAATGTCTGTTGTAGTCTAGGTTTGCTATGATCACTTACCTGTTGAGACCCAAAGATACTTGATCAAAGTATCTGTTGATAGTCTAGGTTTAAACTTAAGAAAGTTTGAAACAAAACAACTGATGATGATGTTGATATGCGTGTGTAGGAGGATATGTTAGGATGACAAACACAAACAACAAACAAGAAACAAGTGTTGGTGTTAGCAAATCAGAAATTAAACACTATCCTAAGCAAGCATATGAAGAGAGGCACTAAAAAAAAATAGAGAGCTTAACAAAGAAAAAAAATGCTCTAAGACATCTCCAAATGCTTTCCATAGCTTCTCCTCCCTTCTTCCTCTCCTCTCCAAGTTCCCAAATGAGTGTATCTCTCAGTAGCTTTTTGCACTAATCTGGATGTCTTATGGAGGTTCAAGATTGTAAATGCTTTAAACTATGTAATGCAAGTGTAAAACAAACTAAATATGAGATATTATGTAATTAACTAAGATTATTTTTAGTCCAAAATGACAATATGAGTGATTATGCTAAATACTCTCTTAAAATTCACTATAAGTTAGATGCATGCAAGTTTTCAGGATTTGGTTGATGAAGAAATAAGCTCTATTTATAGGTAAAATGAAGCAATGGATGGTTGAGATTTAGTAATCTCAACAAGGGTGAGGATTGAGGGGTTTATGATCTATGTGAGGGCTTTCAATCCAATCCCAGGATGGCAAATGTCAACATGAGATGGGTTGAGAGGAGAGGGAATAAGCATTAAATGTTTGACATGACTAGAGGGTTAACTTGGGAGGTAAGGTTAATGTTGAGTTGAATAAATAAAGCCATTATCCAATAAATAATGCCTTTATCCAATGGATAAACTCTTGTGCAAGAGTTAGTGAGGATAACCATGGTCAAAGCAATAAATGCTTGAATAGACCCATGAGTCAAATGAGGGTTGAGTTAGAGGTAAAGTCTCTAACCATGAGGGCAAGTGGATTTAACCATAAATGGTTATGTAAGAGCCATTAATGGTCATGTAAGAGCCATTAGTGGTTTGGAAGACTTTAGGGGTTAGCTTGTTGAACACATAAAGTATTAAATGCTTTTCAAAGACTTTGAGGGCTTTGAGAAGTGACTTCAAGTTGCTTAGGAATGTGACAATAGTTAGAGGTTGGATTAGGCTAATTAGGAATGATTAGAAAGTGGTTAGAAGGGGCTAGAAGGGGATTTTGGATCGCAAGTGGGTTTGGTGGGTGAGGGAAAATATGATTTAAATTAAATTAAAATAAAATTAATTTATTTCAATTATGGTTGCAACTTGCATTTTTAGGAGAATGCAAGTGGGGGGGACTAAATGATTTAAATAAATGTTTTAATTATTTTTTTAAAAGAGAAAAGGGGATTAAATAAAATAAATAGGATTTATTCATTTAATTGATTTAGAGGTGTGGTTTAATGAATTAATTTAAATAAATTGGATAATTTATTTAGTTAATAGAAGAAGAGTGTAAGGATGAATTAATTAAATATTAATTTAATTTACTGGTGACTGATGGTTAAATAATCAAATAAATAGTAAATATTCATTTAATTAAGTGGACACATTTATGTGACTACATTTGCCCCTCTTTGAGACAGTGCGGTTTATCGCATCGTTTCAAAGATAGAAAAATAGGTGTGAAGAAATATGCCCCATAAATGTTAATTTAATGGGTGTATGGCCCCTCGAGAGATGGACCAAAAAATTTCAAAAAATCGGGTGATCTCTCGAAAAAGAAGGAGAATTGGAGGGGAGGTAGGATAGAATAAATTAACAACAACGATGAAAGAATGGAAGAAATCGAAGTGAATACGGAGAAATGACAAGCCAGTGAGTACCCTTAGGTAATGCAAGGGATAGGGTGCAAATGCGATGTTTTTTCTTTTAAGTGATGGTATACAATTGATCAAAATTGGTTGGACAATATGGTGCAATCAGTTTAATTGCCCTGGTCGAGTCAAAGCATGATAGTTGATGTTAGTTGTTCGCTTGGATAGGATAAAGTCTAAGTAAGTGAATCAAAGTAACCTGTTGTGACTTAGACAATTGATGTAATTGCTCGATGAAGTCAAGGTATATGAAGCAAAACACTCATTGAGACTTAGAAAATTGATGTAATTGTCCGTTATGATTGTGTTTGATTGGTTGATCAATTGATAGTTTGTGCGTGTGATGGATGGTTGTGGAGAATCAAAGCAGCCCCGTTGAGACTAGGTCATTGTGATAAATGCCTATTATAGTCTAGGATTGCCATAATCGATTACCTATTGAGACCTAAAGATACTTGATCAAAGTATTTAATGACAGTCTAGGTGTGTGTGAGTCGATGTGCCTGTGTAGATAGAGTAACTTGCTTGGCTTATAGGATGACTTAGGATGGGAAGTGCAACCCCTCTTTTTAGAGATGGACAGTGATGAATGGAGTTTGATTGAGTTGATGGGAAACGATGCAGGGTATGCATTTATGATGATGACCGAGATGGGGAGGGTGAGGGGGGGGATTCAATGTTAGATAGAAGATATGGAGGACCTATTCCTATGGAAGAAGAGTGAAATAGAGTATGTACTATCATTACTATATATGAATGATATGCAGCTATATGGATGCATGGATGGATTGAATGCAACAAAATGCAATATATATAGATGAGATGGAATGACGATCCATAGTGCTTTATTTTTCATCATCGAGCAATGGTAGTATCAATCTTGGACGAGGCAGTAGGAACCAAGTTTGGAGCATTGTACCTTTAAGCAAGCATCATAGATAAAGAATATGGACCCTCTATAATGGTTCATGCTCATATGGTCAAGGTATATGCTGTAGTCAACAAGCCATAGTGATCCATGACTAGATTTTTGCATATGATCACATAGCTTAGTGAGCTTCCCATGTAGACACCATTAATACATGCCCTAGAACTTCATTGGAATAATTTGTAGACAATAAACAAACTGATACTTAGGAACCATCCCGGCTACTCTAATCACTTGTGGATATCCTGGAGTAGCGTAGGAACCTGATATAAATGAATAAATAACTAACAAACCGACCAAGTACTTGATAGCTTAAACAAAATGTTCTTTTCAAAGAAAATGTTATCTTGTCTTTGTTTTGGTAAGGAAGGATGCATCCTTGTTAAGACAGTTGTGTATACTTGTGTTGATTGCTTGGTTGATTTGATAAGTGATCACCATTTTGAGTAGCTCAAAATGTTTGTTTGATGTCTATTTCGATGCGTATGTACAATGCATTGCCATATTTTGATTGATTTTTGATATTTTTAAGATGTTTTTGGATTTTGTGAGTGTTTTTGAATGTTTTTGGATTTTGTGAGTCAGTTTTGAATGTTTTTGGTATTTTGTGAGTTAGTTTTGAATGAAGAACTCAATGAATCATAGGTAATGTAGAATCCACATCCATCAATAGGCTTAAGAGAATTGCCCCCAATTTAGACATGACTATGGAAAGCAAGATGCAAGATGCAAGATGCATGAAGTACTATCCTTGAGTGCAGATCAATAACAAGCCATGGTTTGAATGATGGATGAGTGGATGCAATGAATGTGATCACAACAAGTCTACAAGAAAATGGAGCCATAGCCTTTACGAGTGGCACCTGTTTGCCAGGTTTTCACCATCGCATTTACCCAAGGTGCCACCGGAGTGGTTGTTCACCGTTTGGATGCATGATTTTTCTTTACTATTTTGATTTTTTTTGTATTTTCTTCAGGACATTTATCTGAATTCTTTTGGTGTTCTTTTTGATATTTATTGGAGCCTAATGCTCTATACAACTTATGTATGAAACTGTTTGAGGTGCATGTTGTTGATCGGATCTGCTAGCGGTTCTCCTTCTGAAGTAGCCAACTGATATGCCCCGAACCCAAATATAGCAATGATAACATATGGACCCAACCAATTTGATTCAAACTTTCCCTGATGTTCTCTATTTGGTTGGTTACAAGGATTCTCTTTGAGAACAAGATCACCTAACTCAAATGTACAAGGTCTAACTCGGTGCTTATAGATTGTGCTCATGTGCTGCTGATAGGCTTTAAGGTGGTTGTATGCAACTTGTCGCCTTTCATGAAGTTGTTCCAAGTCTTGAAGATGGGAGACTCAATATGCTTCATCATCTGTCAGATTATGCAAGGAAACCCATAGAGATGGTATCTCAACCTCAATAGGAAGGATGGCTTCTGCGCCATAGACCAGTGAGTAGGGAGTTGCGCCTATAGGGGTTTGAATGCTAGTTCGATATGCCCATAGTGATGGATTTAATTGAACGTGCCAATGATGACTGACATCATTGAATGTCTTCTTGAGGATTCTCAATATGTTATTGTTTGATGCTTCAACCTGACCATTTCCTTATGGGTAATAGGGAGTGGAAAAGCGGTGTTGGATGTGAAACTTCTCACAGAGCTCACGGATGTCCTGATTTTTGAAAGGAAGTCTGTTATCTATGATGATGGACATGGGTACACCGTACCATAAAATGATGTAATTAAGGATGAATGAGGTGATCTACTTGCCGGTGACTTGGGTAAGTGGAACAACTTTGATCCACTTTGTGAAGTATTTTGTGGCGGTAATAATGAATTTGTGGCCGTTGGATGAAGATGGATGAATTTTACCCACAAGGTCAATTCCCCATTGACAAAAGGGCCATGGTGTTGTGCTTGGTTGTAATTCCTATGCTGGTGCATGTATCAGGTCTCCATGAACTTGACATTTCTTGCATTTTCTGACAAAATAGTAGGAGTCTTTTTCCATGGATGGCCAATAGTATCCAGTGCGCATGATCTTCTTTGCTAAGGAAGGACCGCTTGAGTGAGTCCCACAAATTCCTTCATGTACCTATTCCAAGGCCTTTGTTGTCTCATCCTGTTCCAAACATAGAAGGAGAGTACCATCAAGACTATGTTGGTATAGGGTTTCAACAATGACGGTGTATCAATCAATTTGGTGAATGAATGTTTTGTGTTGGTTATTCGATTGGCTAGGAGGAAGTGTGTGATCACAGAGGTAGGTGTATAACTCACCATACCATGGGGATTCAAAACTGACAAGGTGACATATCATCTCAAATTCAGGGATATCATAAGCGGAAATCCAAAGCTGTTCTACCAAGAACTCATAGCGTGTTGAATTCTATGGAAGATCTAGAAGAGATGCAATGGTAGCCATGACATTAGCAACTTGATTCTGATCTTTGGGTATCTTCTCAAAGGTGATAGTCGTAAATGATGCTTTTAAACTCTCCACCATTTGCTTGTATGGCATGAGTTTATCATCCTTGGTTTGATATTCGTCTGTGACTTGTCAGATGACTAGTTGGGAGTTGCCATATATCTGTAGCTCTTTCAATTTCCATTGTATGGATAGTCTGAGTTTAGTGATCAGGGCCTCATATTCTTCTATGTTGTTTGTACATGGAAAATTTAGCCTGTAAGACTTTAGGATGCTGTCACCCTGAGGTGTGATAAACAGAATGCTTGCCCCCGAGCCATGCCTAGTATATGAACCGTCAAAGTATAGTTTCCATGGTTGTGCTGTTGTGATCATGAAGATATCTTCATCTATAAAATTGGAAATAGGAGGATGATCACCTATGAGGGGTGCATCAGCAAACTGATCGGCAATAAATTGGCCCTTGATAGCCTTATGGTCCACATACTCAATGTCAAATTCACTCAGAATCATCACCCATTTGGCCAAGCGGCCTATTAATGATGCTTTGCTGAGTAAGTACTTTAGTGGATCGATCTTTGTAATGAGTTGTACTTTATGTGTTAATAGGTAGTGCCTCAATATTGTGGCTGCCAAGATTACTACTAGGAAAGCTCGCTCAATAGGTGTGTAATTGAGTTCATAGCCGACCAGTGTGTGAGAGATATAGTATACAACACACTCTTTCCCTTCTGCATTGTGTTGAGCCAACAATACTCCCAATGCCGTATTTGTTGCTGAAATATAGAGCAATAAAGGTCTACTTGGACCTAGTGGGATCAGCAACAGTGTATTCATGAGATAGTCCTTAAGCATCTGGAATGCTTGTTGGCATCTAGCATCCCATTGAAAGTAGATGTTTTTGTGTAACAGGTGTGTAAAGGGATGACACTTATCTGCTAGTTGTGCAATGAATATTCTGATGGATTGTAGCTGCCCTTGTAATGTCCTTAGCTAATTGATATTCCTTGGAGGTGGCATGTCCATGATTGCTTTGACCTTTGCTGGGTCGACCTCAATGCCTTTGCTTGAGACAATGTATCCTAGAAGCTTCCCTGAGGTTACTCCAAAGACACATTTCTTTGGGTTGAGTCGAACATGATATTGTTCTAGTCTATCAAATATTTTATGTAATATTGCAAGATGACCTTCTCTTGTTAATGATTTTGCCAATAAGTCATCGACATAATCTTCCATTATGGTATGCATCATATCATGAAATATGGTGGTCATTTTTCTTTGATAGGTTGCCCCTGCATTCTTTAGACCAAAAGGCATTACATTCCAACAATATGTTCCCCATGGACATGTGAAGGTAGTCTTATGTTGATCCTCTGGTGCGATCTTTATCTGGTTGTACCTTGAAAAGCTATCCATGAGAGAAAGCATGGCAGGTCTTGCTGTTAGGTCCACAATCATGTCAATGTTTGGTAGGGGGAAGTCATCTTTAGGACATGCCTTATTGAGATCTTGGAAGTTAGTACAGATATGGATGCCCCCATTTGCTTTGCCGATAGGTACAATGTTGGATATCCAATCTACATAATCAATTGGTCTAATAAAATCAACATCTAGAAGTTTCTTAAGCTCTGCTTTGAATAGTACCGCAATCTGGGGGTGCATCTTGCGAAGCTTCTATTTGACAAGCTTAGCTCCTTTGGCCACGGTGAGGTGATGCATGACTAAATCAAGATCTAGACCAGGCATGTCGGCATATGACCATGCAAAGTTGATATGACGCTTCTGGAAGAATTCTACAAACTTAGGTTATTCCTCTGGAGTGAAAAGAGATGCCAGATGTATTTGGTGAGGAGTCTCAGGTGTCCCCACGTTGAATTATTTTGTTTCCTTAATAAGGATCATTGATCATTCCTAATTTGTACTAGAGGGGAGGATGTCAAACCTTTCCTCTGTAGGTGCCTCATAGAGGTTTTCACTGTTGGATACGCTCTTTCTTTTTACTTTTTTGGGATCAAACAGTGCCACAGTGTGGTTTTCACTGGAAGATCCATGTTTTATTATGATATTTTTGCAACTGAAAGGTTTGGAATCCGCCCCAAAGTATGCTGTGCTATTAAGTTTGATGGTGAATCCAACTTTGTGATCCTCGCTTGGTATGTTATTTCGTAGCTTTAAAAAGTCAATTATCACCTCATCATTTTGGAATTGGTCAAGGGATGGGGGATTAGGTTGGTTCCATTTGATGAGTTCAGGATGGATAATGGGCATTACCTCATCAATTAGGTTAAGTTCAAGAGATGTGTCAGTGAGGGTTAAGACATTGTGATGAAGGTCGTTGATGGTACTCTCCTTGTTAGAATCAGATGCAGGATGTGACGTAGGGTGTATGAAAGGTGTTTCCAGTTCAGGAACCCAAGAGGTTTTAATCCCTGCCTCTCCATAAACAAGTATGTCTTTGCGAGGTAGAGGTGGTGATGTGTCTTCCTCATTTGATGTGTTTAGATGTAAAAAGTCAAATTCCCATTCATGTGAGTCAGTCTCTGAATCACTCTCGAGTATCCAGTTACTGTACCAAACTGAGATATCCTTTGAGTTGAACACTACAGTTGTGATCAGCTGATGTGCTGCTGGTGATGGAATTGCTGGTACTGTGTGTGCCACTAATGTTGTTGATGAGTTTACAATTTCTATCGATGCAACTAGGAGTATTGATACTTCTGATGGTGTTATTGATGTAGTTGTTGTTGCTGATGGGGTTGTTGGTTTGATTGGTGGGATGATGGGTGCTACAGGTAGTATTATCGATGTTGTGGGTAGTATTATTGGTACGATGGGTATTGTAGGTACTGTTGATGGGATTGTGGGTGGTGCAGGCATTTTCATTGGTGTAGTGGGTGCTATTGATGGGATTGTGGGTGATGCTGGTGTTGTGGATGTAATGGATCAGAGGAAAATGATGGATATATTTGATAAGATTGGGATCAAGTCTGGTTTCAGGAATGACACCTCATGTATAAGACAGAGATTATCAAAGTGTCTAGTTTCAGGAATGATATATCCTGTATAAGACAAAGATGATCAAAGTGTCTGGTTTCAAGAAAGATACATCCTGTATAAGACATGATATAATGAATTAGATGAAAAGGTCAGATAGAATTGATAAGATTGGGATCGAGTCTAGTTTCAGGAATGACACCTCTTATATAAGACAAAGATGATCAAAGCATCTGGTTTCTGGAATGATATATCCTATATAAGACTAAGATGATCAAAGCGTCTAGTTTTAGGAAAGATACGTCCTATATAAGACATGATATAATGGATCGGATGAAAAGGTCGGATAGAATTGATAAGATTGGGATCGAGTCTAGTTTCAGGAATGAGACCTCATGTATAAGACAAAGATGATCAAAGCATCTGGTTTCAGGAATGATATATCCTGTATAAGACTAAGATGATCAAAGTGTCTAGTTTCAGGAATGATACAGTTTGTATAAGACATGATAGACGAGAGTTGGAAGAATGATGAAGATATGAAAGTGAAGAATGATTCCATGATGATGTGACAGATATGCATGTGATGGATACAAGATGAATGTGACTAGATGATCATGATAAGATGTTTATTGAAAATGAGATGTATGATATGAGATGTTTTATTGAATGTCATACTGATAAAGATAAGGCTAACTAGAACAAAATCTTGCAGTCATATTGATCTTTGTCATCGTTTTATTTTGTTCGATGATTGATAAAAAGGTCTAGTTTCAAAGAGCGAGTACCCTATATAAGACTGATCTGTCTAGTTTTGATTGTACCTATCCTTGTATAAGACATGTTGATGTTGATGTTGATAGATGGATTGATTATCAAGACTTAATGATTGATGGGAATGTCTAGTTTCAAAGAGTGAGTACCCCATATAAGACCGATCTATCTGGTTTCGAGTGTAACTATCCTTGTACAAGACATGTTGATGTTGATAGATTTCGAGTGATGAATTGATTAACAAGACATGTGATTAGTTTGATTGTAGAATTTGAGAGCCTTCTTGTTGTTGAATTCATGGATGAGTCATGCATTCATGCTTTGATTTTCAATTTTTATTTGATTTTGTCAATTTTTTGATTTTAATTTTTTTGGATATTTCAATTTTTTTGGAGCTTTTTGGATTAGAAGAAAGATGTATTTGGTTTCCCCAATGTATAGAAAGATAAGGAATGGATTAATGAACCATTGAGGAGGATTCCCTTGATGATTAGGGTCCTTCATCATTTGTGCCTCCTTCAAAGGCTTCTTGAAAGTCATTGACATTTTTGTCTTCCTCTTCTTCGATCTCTAGCTGTCTGGTTCTGGATCTGGTGTGACCCATTTTGTTTGAAAGTTGTTTTTGAAGTTTAGTGAAAATGAGTATGAGTTGGTGATGAACTGAAAGATAAAATGTTTTTTTGAAGTGTTTAAAAGATGAATCTCTAACACTGAAGGTTTGATGTTATCAAAGTCCTTTTATGAATTTCTTTTTGTGTTGTCAACAATGTTGATATGATAAGGTATAGCAAGGTCTGAGATGTGTTACAAACCAAGCTACCTAGTAATGAGAAGATGCACTCATAGACTAGTTTTAACCTGCATAGAAATGCCTCTTAGGATGAGTTTATCCTAGACATAGAGACACTCTAAAAAGTGATGTGTTGTTTTGATTCAAGCAATATCTAAAAAAGAACTTAGGACAAGACCTCTTTATGTTTTGAGAGTTGAAATGGATTGATGATGTATGAATGTGAGAATGGATAGAATTTGAAATTCAATAAAAACTTTGTGTTACAAATGGGACAAATTCTTCTTCTTCTTCTTGCTCAAGGATTGGTGGTTCTTCTCGAGCTATGTTATATGTAATGCAAATGTCTGGAAAGAAGGCAAGATTGATTTTGCCTCCTTTTTTTTTTCTGATAACTCAAAGCTCTATATTGAGTAAAAGCTCTGCTGTTCAAAGACTCTTGATCAAACTCATTGGATTTCCCTTGAAGATATAGATGCATATGATGCAAGAAGGCTCTGTGTGAGACAAAAATTTATCTATTGAGATAGAAAAATTTCCTTCTTTTGATGAAAGCCTTTGAGCTTAATGGTCTTTTCTTCAAATTGATATGTTGATAAAGATTCCTCTTTCTCAAAATGTGAAGGATGGTCATGTAATTTGATATCTTGTTTTTGCACTTTGTTTTGACTTTTTCCAAATGGTGGTTTTGAAAATCTTGTGTTGGATGAATACTTGTTTTTGAATTGGTTTTTGACTTTCTTTGACAAGAAAATAGAGCAAGCACACAAACACAATAATGTTGCCTCAAAAGGCACAAATAAGTGTGGGTGTAAATCAACCCAATCTTTGAACTTTTTGACGCTTTTACAAATGTTTTTTGTGTATATTTTTCCAAAAGCCTGAAGTCGGCTCAATTTATCACTAGTCTGACACAAAATGAAGACACTTCAAACACACTTTATCCCTAAGGAAAAATGGCCAGTTGCGATAATTTTAGCCCACATCTTGATATTTCTTCAACTTTAGTACTACATACCTTATGAATCCCGCCGTAATAGGTAAGGATGTGATATAATAAGTCTTGCGCAAGCATAACAGATAGATGATCCCTATGATGGGGGAGTCCCCACTTTTATCAAGCTACAAGTAGCCTTTCAAAAGGCTCTTTTTCTACTCAAGAAAATATGTATGGTGAGTATCTTGGGAGCAAAACCATCTATGCTCTTGCACTGAATTTATCACAAATATCTTCAATCAATAGAATGGGTGGGTTTCTATATAAAAAGGTGTCTAGTAATTTTTGATGTTTTTGAACATAAGTTCATTTTGCACTGACTCACTTAAGAGCCTTGTAACTTGTGGTGGGGTCCATTTGTCCTTTTGGCAAGTTACACTATAGGAACAACTATACCCAAGGCTTTAGCTTTCACTCACACCTAATTTTTATAACGGCTCGAAGGATTTACCATGCGAGGTCGTTCCCAAGAGTGATGTGTCTCTGGATAGACCTCTCTTAAAAAGATAAAATTTTGAGTGTTACTAACACTTTTCTCTTGCACCTAGGACCACGAAAGACAAGGGAGAGGATAGTGTGTGTTAGAAGTAGGACCACTTGATAAACTTTGCACAAGCATGCCAATCACTTACACTTGTTCTTTTTAACTGATTTTCATTGCAATGTTATCTAACTATTTGGAGATGTTGCTCCAACAATCATGGTGTTCTTTTTAGCTTCAAAGGCAAAATGTTTTTTAGTCTAAGAATTTGAAATCTTGATCAACTGAATTGAGAACACGTTTTTGCTTGAAGTAAAATCACTTTGAACTTGAATGAAAAATGGCTTGTTCTTTTAAGCTTGCCCAAAATGAAGTGTGGATTGTGATTTCTTTAAGTTGATGCAAGAAATGAAATTTGTGTTGTTGATTTTAAGCACCAAAAAAAATATTTTGCTCCTATCTTGCAAAAAATGAAATTTGTTGGGTTTTGAAATTGTGGTTCTTTTTATGTTTGACAAATGAGATTCTTTTTATGAGCCCAAACAAAATATGTGATTCTTTTTAAGAGCCCAAATTGAAATGTGAAGTTGATTTTAAACTAAAATAAGAAGTGCATTCATTTTTACACCAACTTTGAAAAAGTTAGTAAAAAAAGAGTAAAATTACTTCCTAATCTAATTAAAAAACCTGCACAAAGAGATAAACAGTTAGTAAAAATGATTATGGAGTTTTGTTGGGCTTCTACAAGCCTAAATTCTGATTTTTCGGTTACAAAAAGCCTTTTTTACAATTTTCTATTACAAAAGCGCTACTCTATGTGAAAACAGAAGTGCTATTTAACACGAAAGTGCTAAATAACACACAAAAGTGCTAAAGGAAGCACAAACGTGCTAAAACAAGAGACAAGAGCACTAAAAGAACTCTGTTAGACATAATTAATTCTGTCAAACAGTGAGCTGAAAGCACTAAAAGAAGAAACAATAGCACTATTTAATGGTCAATAGCGCTAAAAGAAGGACAATAGCGCTAGTTGAGAGACAATAGCGCTATTATTAGGAACAATAGTGCTAAAGTACCCACTTTCGAAGGCGCTAGAGCATGAATAACTGCGCTAAAGCGCGACCTATGTGTTAATTAAAACATGCAAAAGTTAGTAGTTTTGAAAAAAATGATATCGGGAGGTTGCGTGTTTGATTCACATCGGGTTCACCAAATGATGCTCTACAAAAAGGATACGTTAGGATGAAAAACACAAACAACAAGAAAGAGACAAGTGTTAGTGTTAGGAAATTAGAAATTAAACACTATCCTAAGCAAGCATATCAAGAGATACACAAAAAGAAAAATAGAGAGCTTAACAAAGAAAACAAATGCTCTAAGACATCTCCAAGTGCCTTCCACCATGCTTGTAGCTTCTCCTCTCTTGTTCCTCTCCTCTCCAAGTTCCCAAATGAGTGTAGCTCTCAGTAGCTTTTTGCACTATTCTGGATAGCTTATGGAGGTTCAAGATTGTAAATGCTTTAAACTATGCAATGCAAGTGTAAAACAAACTAAATATGAGATATTATGTAATTAACTAAGATTATTTTTAGCCCAAAATGACAATATGAGTGATTATGCTAAATGCTCTCTAAAATTCACTATAAGTTAGATGCATACAAGTTTTTAGGATCTGGATTATGAAGAAATGAGCTCTATTTATAGGTAAAATGGAGCAATGGATGGTTGAGATTTAGTAATCTCAATAAGGGTCAGGATTGAAGGGCTTATTATCCATGTGAGGGATTTCAACCCAATCCCAGGATGACAAATGTCAACAAGAGATGGGTTGAGAGGAGAGGGAATAAGCATTAAATGGTTGACATGACTTGAGGGTTAACTTGGGAGGTAAGGTTATGTTGGCATATGCACACTCCAATGAGACATTGTAGGTGATTGAAGGTTTTGTCATTGATGACAACCTTGCAATCCTATGGCACCGGCAAGGCATTATACTGGCAAGGCATTACACTGACAAGATAGTTCACCGGCATCAACGATTAGACTCTACACCGACACTCAAGACACCGACACCAGCACAAAGAAAGGAAGTATACCAGCACAAAGGCCGACAGGATTTTGTTATATTATATTTTGTTTATTATTGTAAAAACTTTGTAAGCCGACTTGGCATGTTGTAAAATGACTCTTATATATAAAAGAGATCATTGTAGACATTTTAAGAGGTAAGTGAAGGAAGTGATGTATGCAAAATATTAAGGCAGACCTATTATGCAAAATATAGGTTAAGGGATTTATGTAAGAAGCAGAGCAACAACCAGTACTGAATTAGACATTACAGATGCTATTGTAAAGCAGTACAAGATATTGGATTTGTATAATACACATTGTAAGTCAGTGAGACTTCTCATTGAGCAGTGAGCTCTAGGCGGTTGGCCTTCCTACATGTGCAAGCCCCTCTTGCAAGTAATATTCCCTTATGGGCTAGTAAGTGGATATTGTGGGTCACAAATCCCACCGAGGTTTTTCCCACACTGGGTTTCCTCGTTTAATCCTTGTGTCATGGTGTGCTTTTCATGTGGATGTTTTTAATTCTGTTTATTTAATTATTTCTTGCATACCAGTACACTGTTATAATATATTATGCATGTTTTAAGATAAGAAATTATGTACACCGGTTAGATAGTGATTCACCCCCCCCCTCTCAAAATCTATGGGATTCCTAACACTTGGTATCAGAGCTTGGTCCTCTATTTTTAGAAGCCTAACAACTTGAGGAAGATCTCGACACCGGTAAAGATGGAAAATTTGATGAAGCAACTTGAAGGAGCTCTCTCAGACTATGATGTAGAAAAATTGAAAAATATCAAACTAGAAGATGATTTAAAGGAAACTTAGGATATCATTAAAGCACTTCAAGAGAATCTTACTATTGCAAGAAATAAGAGAAGATAACTTTGTGAAAAGATGCAAAATGAGAATGATGAAAAGGAATCACTTAATGATCAGATAAGCAAGCTGAAACTGGAGAACATGACAACAAAGAATGAGATGCAGGATATGACTATGAGATTTTGTAAAGAAATTGAGGATAGGAAGAAGAATGAAGAAGAATTGACCAGAAGACTAAGTGATACAGAAAATGAGAACACAAGACTTAGCTATGAAAATGACATGTTGAAGACAGATCTGATGCACACTTAGAATGACTCCAATGAACTGATGAGACAGAAAGAGGTCTTAGAAAGAGAACTAGAAACTGCAAATCAACATAAAGAAAAATTCAAGAAAAGCTTAGAGGAACTTGGCACCTTGCTGAAGAATAAAAAACCTAAAGGTAACACTTCTGGAATTGGCTTTGAAGTTGGTGAAAGCTCTGGTACTACAAATACTCAGGATCACAACAAATCGGTAAGACAACCTAATGCTTATAAATTCAATGGAAAATGCTTTAACTGTAATAAGTATGGTCATAGAGCAAATGAATGTAGATCTAGAAATTATCAAAATATCAACACACCTACCGGTCAATGTTCAAAATGCAACAAAGTTGGTCACAACTCTTAAAATAGCAGAATGAATGTGAAATGTTATGTTTGTGGAAGATTTGGACATTTATCTAATCAATGCAGAACACAAACCGGCATAGGTTATGGGATAGCTATTCAGAAGAATAGTGTAACTTGTTATGCATGTAACAAGATTGGGCATATTGCAAAATTCTGTAGAAGTAAAGGATCACCTGTAAACAACAATAGTTCTAGCTTGAAAGGTAAAGAAAAAGTTGAAGAGGTTAAGCAAGAATTCTCAAAACAATGGATTAGAAAAGCTGATCTAAATATTGGGAATACTCCTCCACCGATAGAACCAGTTATTGCTTCACCAGCAGGACAGAGTGATGCTTCACCGGTAGGACAGAGCGGTGCTCCACCAGCAGGAAGTTCTTCATCTAATTGAAGAAAGTTTCCTTGAGGGTTTGGCAATCTAATGACATGTGCTATTATTCCCTCGGTTAGAGATGAGAAGTTGGAAATTACTTTATTACCGGCAGACAATGTTAAGTGAATACTTAACCATCATACATTTAATGTGGTAGATGGCAAAAAGACACTATAAATTTGAGGTTTTGGTTCCATTTCATTTCATCGAGTTTTCAAACCTACGAAGAGCACGAAGATTCCGAGCTAAGGCATTTCAAGCAAGAAGCAAGAACACTTCAAGCAATCATCCATCCTAAAGGCAGTAAAAGGTATTTATCATCATGGCATCCACCTCTGCACTTGAATATATAGCAAACCCTACTATTGTCAAAGTTATAAAAAAGACCTAGGCCCATATTTCAATTAGTTCCTAAGGTAGCAAAGAAAGATGATACCTTAGGTGCTTTTTCTAAAATTCCTAAGGGAGTTGTTTATGCTGAAGATCCCAGAATTTACATTCATTGTAACATTAAGGAATTAGGAGATGAAGAGATTAGAACCATGTTTGAAACTGTCGTATGTGATGAATCCGACAATGTAAAAGATGAACATAAGATCATTGAAACCCTAGGATTTACAGAGATCCTTAGCATTCTTGAATTCCCCAAGGATGTGATTAGGATAGTCTTAAGCAAGGTACATGGTGAATTTTTCTAGTTAGATGCAATTCACAAAATCACCAAGGATGTTGTGAAAGTTGTCATAGGGTTACCAACCACCAATAAAAGGCCAGACAAGACTAAAAAGGTCTCCAATGACTTAGTTATAAACCTAACCAGTGCAACATCCGACAGAAGGTCCTTAAGAGCAAATGATGTAATAGATATTAATGTGAGATTTATCAACATGATATTAGGATATAAAGCTATTCATGCAAATAGACTTAATTCAGTTTCAAGTTTATGCATTAGGAGTGCTTATGATATGGTCATAGATAATGCAAAGATTGATGTATGTGAGTGGTTGAAGGACAAATTAATTGACAAATTAGGAAAGATTAAGAAGCACAAGAAAGGAACTTTTAAATTTGGAAATCTGCTAGTATGTTTGATGCTACATACAACCAAACAGGTTCTTGGTATAGGCTACAAAAAACTTGGATATGATATACCGATAGGTAAACAGCTAATAGAACTATTCAATAATATGGGAGAAGATAAGGAAAACAATATCCATGATTTCTTTCAAGCACTTAAAGACAAAATGAAGAAAAGAATCATATTATCACAAAAGATTGTTGACAAATATAAGGATGAAATATGCTTTGTAATCAAGAAGGATGAGATCTAGATGGAAGCAGTCATCCCTAGGATAGTTTGGGTAACAGAGATGGGCTACGAAAAAGATGATCATATAATTGAAACCTATGCTAAAGAACTTCTGGAAGCCCCTAAAGAACCTAAGGAAGAAATATTTGGTAGTGCAAAAACTATTGAAAGCCAAATGCAATCTAAGAAAAGAGTGAAAAAGGTTGAGGCAGTTGTAAGGAAAGGTTCTAGGCAAGCAAAGGAGATCAAGGATAAAGTAATGGAACAAACCAGTATAACAGAGGATGAGTTAGCAACTCCACAACCTAAAACTCACCTATCTCTGGTAGGCACATCTTCAGAGAATGACATGCCTGCAAATTTCAAGAGAGTTGTAAGGAAAAGAGATCCCTCACCAGCAACCACACCCTCACCTAGGAGGACAAGACAAAAACAACAAGCACTGAGATCTTCGGTAAGAAAGGCTACACCAAAGAAGAAGAAATTGACACCCAAGAAGAAGAAGAGGTCAAACAAGGACTTGGCCCCTCTTGACATACTGTTGAATGAAATTACAGAGGAAGGGAAACTGAAGAATATAGAGAAACTATATGACACTCTGATAGCTAATGAAAAAGAACAAGTAGAAGTGTTGTATTGCATATGGACATGTGTAAGAAATTTTTGATGGAAGTAGTAGATGAAGTACCAGATGAACTATTTAAGATACCGGAAGCAAGAAGACAAGCAGTAGTAGAACTTAACAAGAAAATAAAGATAGAAAAGCTACTTGCTGTATACTCGGTGAATTCACCCAAAGAAATTGATGACTTAATTGTTGAAGCCAACCGGTTAGTATTTTCTACTGCACATTGGCACATTGCTTTAATGGTTGGAAGAGTTAGTGAGGTGACTGAGGAGACAAAAAATGCATGGGACATTTTCCTAGTGGAAAAAGAAAAACAAGAAGAATACATGAGCCACAAACCTATAAAGGTATATCAAAAGGAAAGAGACAAGGGTAAAGGTAAAGTTGGTGGACCACCTAGTATCAAGGTTAAAGACAACTTACCCCCACCTCCTTTGATTACTCCACCGGTAAAAACAACAGCTACAAAAGATCAACCGACAGTTGAAAGTATGGATGTAGAGGATGCCAATCCTAATCATCAAGTCTTATATACAGTGGATGTTGATACTCAAAAGATCAACATTGTGGTAGACAAAGATACAACTGATAAGACTGACATGGCTAGTGAGCCTCCGGTAGCTGAGCAAACTGATAACACATAGGAGAAACCGGTAGATGACAAAGAGAAAAAGGTAGAAACTCAGACTTAGACTGAGACAATGCAACAAACAGAGAAACAAACAGAGCAAAAGGCTCCACAATAGGAACAACAATAGAAATAGGAATAGGTTCATAAGGAAACAGTGCCACCGACAACTGGAGAAGTAGAAAAACCATTGCTTAAGGAAATGCAAACACAAATAGACCTACCAGAGGTCAATACAAGCTTGGCTACTTCCACTAGCGGTACTTAGAATGTAGGTTCATCATCAAGCTACAAATCAACTAATGTGACTGAAGTACTATTGGATTCAATTAAAAAGATAACAGATTGCAACTCACAAGCTTATAAGGCAATAGATGACACAATACCAATTTTTAAGGTAATTGCTCCTAATTGTAATATAGACAATAAATATTCTTTAGGACAACTTGATACCTTGTGTAAATATATCACAGAAAACATTGAGAAATTAAAGGAAGAGACATTGAAGGACAAATTGGAAATTGAAAAGCAAAGATTCTTTGATGAGCAGATAAAGAAGTGTACTAGAGATTTTGACACACTTCTACCGGAACTATGTAATTTATTGAGAGAGTACAAAACTCTGTACAAAGACACCTGTAAGACAAACTTTTTGACTGTAGATATAGATAAGAAGATGAGCAAGGTATAGGATGAAATCAATAAACTTGCAGATAATTTTGTTAACTCACCTGATACATTATCAGTTTTTGAAAAGAACATAACAAATTTTGAGGAAGAATTACCTAAATTGGAAAGAGAAAAAGAGAGAATAGTGAATAAGGAAAAGCATCTGAGATTAAAGCTGAGTCTAAGATTGGACTATCTAGCATCACTACGGAAGGAAATATTTGAGGAACTAATACAGGGACAGAAAACACTGGCAGAGCATTTGCAACATCTCACCGGTATAGTTAAAAGAACAATGACAACAATAAGAGACAATACAAAGTTTATGGAGAGTATAAACTTGA
Organism: Cryptomeria japonica; assembly: GCF_030272615.1. NCBI lineage: Eukaryota > Viridiplantae > Streptophyta > Pinopsida > Cupressales > Cupressaceae > Cryptomeria > Cryptomeria japonica. The sequence goes on along the minus strand of NC_081409.1, from coordinate 314,764,178 downwards.
TTTTGGTGGATCTATTTCAAATTGTAACTACCCAGTTACAAGGTTGAAACTACAAACTCTACTGACATCTTGACAACCTTTGTCATTGATGCCAAAGGGGGAGTAGTGGGATGAGAAAATTCAAATATCATAGGAATCATATGCTCAGGGGGAGCACACATTTTTGGTAACATTTTTGGACTTCACATTTTTTAATACACTTTTGAAATTTCTCATGAGTGTTGCCATCAATGCCAAAGGGGGAGATTGTTGGCATATGCACACTCCAATGAGACATTGTGGGTGATTGAAGGTTTTGTCATTGATGACAACCTTGCAATCCTATGGCACCGACAAGGCATTATACCGACAAGGCATTACACCGACAAGATAGTTCACCGGCATCAACGATCAGACTCTACACTGGCACTTAGGACACCGGCACCGACACAAAGAAGGGAAGTATACTGACACAGAGGCTGACAGAAATTTGTTATATTATATTTTGTTTATTATTGTAAAAACTTTGTAAGTCGACTTGGCATGTTGTAAAATGACTCTTATATATAAAAGAGATCATTGTAGACATTTTAAGAGGTAAGTGAAGGAAGTGATGTATGCGAAATATTAAGACAGACCTATTATGCAAAATATAGGTTAAAGGGTTTATGTAAGAAGCAGAGTAGCAACCGGTACTGAATCAGACATTATAGATGCTATTGTAAAGTAGTACAAGATATTGGATTTGCATAATCCACATTGTAAGTTAGTGAGACTTCCCATTAAGCAGTGAGCTCTAGGCAGTTGGCCTTCCTGCATGTGCAGGCCCCTCTTGTAAGTAATATTCCCTTATTGGCCAGTAAGTGGATATTGTGGGTCACAAATCCCACCGAGGTTTTTCCCACATTGGGTTTCCTCGTTAAATCCTTGTGTCATGGTGTGCTTTTCATGTGGATGTTTTTAATTCTGTTTATTTCATTATTTCTTACATACCGATACACTGTTATAATATGTTCTACATGTTTTAAGATAAGAAATTTTGTACACTGGTTAGATATTGATTCACCCCCCTCTCAGTATCTGTGGAAATCCTAACAAGTTAATGTTGAGTTGAAAGAATAAAGCCATTATCCAATAAATAATGTCTTTATTCAATGGATAAAGTCTTGTGCAAGAGTTAGTGGGGATAACCATGATCAAAGAAATAAATGCTTGAAGAGACCTATGGGTCAAATGAGGGTTGAGTTAGAGCTAAAGTCTCTAACCATGGGAGCAAGTGGATTTAACCATAAATGGTTATGTAAGAGCCATTAATGGTCATGTAAGAGCCATTAGTTGTTTGGAAAACTTTAGGGGTTAGCTTGTTGAACACATAAAGCATTAAATGCTTATCAAAGACTTTGAGGGCTTTGAGAAGTGACTTCAAGTTGCTTAGGAATGTGACAATATTTGGGGGATGGATTAGGCTAATTAGGAATGATTAGAAAGTGGTTAGAAGGGTCTAGAAGGGGATTTAGGATTGCAAGTGGGTTTGGTGGGTGAGGGAAAATAGGATTTAAATTAAAATAAAATAAATTTATTTCAATTATGGTTGCAACTTGCATTTGTAGGAGAATGCAAGTGGGGGGGATTAAATGATTTCAATAAATGTTTTAATTGTTTTTTTAAAAGAGGAAAGGGGATTAAATTAAATAAATATGATTTATTCATTTAATTGATTGTGAATTTGGTTTAATGAATTAATTGAAATAAATTTAATAATTTATTTAATTAATAGGGGAATGATTGAAGATGAATTAATTAAATATTAATTTAATTAACTGTTGGCTAGTGGGTTTATTAATCAAATAAATAGTAAATATTCATTTAATTAGATGGACAGATTTGTGTGACCACACATTTCATACTATGTATGCTATTTCGTGTTTTATCCATCTCTTGCTCCAATAGGTTGAGGATCACTAAAGAATTGGCCATTCTTGAGCATTATCCCTCTTTGTTGAGATTAAACATGAGATTATCTGCTTGGATTTGGTGTAATTTGTGGGTATGGCACAAAGATTATAGATTCACAAAGGAATCACCCTCTCGGGTCTTGCAGAGCTGAAAGTATAAAAGGATTTGTAGAATCCTTGTCATAGTTGGTCCAAGTTCTAGAAGATATTGATAGTTGGAGTTGGATTCTCTATAGATAATCTAAAGAATCAACTTGGTTTTAGCCTCTTGTAGTGTAAACCCTTTGGGGAACGGACACAAGGTCCCACACTTGGAGGTTGTTTCCATGTTTCAAAAGGTTTGCACGCCAAGTGGGATTGACTTTCAAGTTATTTCATTAGACTTCCATTGCTAGATAAAGAACTTAAACTCTCATGCTAAGGATCCAATGTTTCTTTCAGCATCCCATCCTTCAAGAGGCTCGCTTCAAGCACTTAGTGACTCTGTTTTTCTCTCATAATTTGGTTTTAGAACAAATTTGTTATTTTCATGCCCTACTTTCAAACAAGGGCATCTTCTAGATGTATTTTTCAGTATTTAGAACTCTCATTTTCAAATTCTAAAAGAAGGAGAAGTAGACTTCCATTATCACCAATTAGGAGTGCTAAAGATTTAATCACTACACCTCTTAGGTCACATTCTACCCTTCCACCTATTAGACCATCACAGTCTAGGATTAAAACTACTCATTTGAATAGACCATTATTCCCTATGGCTCTCCCTAGATATGAAATTTTTGCCACCTTCAATGGGGATGCTCCTCTTGTTTTAGCCCAGAAATATGACATACCTATAGTTGTATTAAAAAGTATACTTTTATTTAATTGGTGAAACTTCTATTACCTCAATAGAACACATTCAAGAGATTGCAAATATTTGCACTGTCCATGATATCAGAGGATAATGTTTCCATTAGACTCTTCGCATCATCACTTAAAGGAAAATCCTTGTAGTGATATATAGGATTTCCACCTAACTCTATTCATATAAGATGAGTTGGGAGAGAAATTATGTAGACATTTTGAGGATAAAAGTGACCATTTATCACTTATAGAGTAGTTAATTACTATTAAAAGAGCACCTCATGATTTCATGGGAGATTTTAACTTTAGATTTCAAAAGAGATGGGATAGAATACTCACTTTAGTGAAGCCATCTTCCAACCACACCCTCTTATATTATTTAAGGGCTCTTAATAGTGATGTAGCTACCTATGTAGGGTGAAAATGGAATCGAGTAAACAAAGACCTTAATTGACTCTCATTCACTCATTGGAATATGAAAGAGCCTAAGGAGATAGTTCACTTTGACTTCCTCTTGTAAAAGAGAGTAAAGGAATATCTTTGGGGCATCTATTTCTTTGCTGCTATGAGGGGAAATGAGCCAAATTTAAACAAGAAATTAACTAAGCTAAGGAGATGAATGGAAATGACTATATAAATGCAATAACAGAGAAATACAAACTAAAACTGAAAATAGATTATAGAAAAGGAAAGAAAATTTATATGTGCACCTATCACCAAAAACCGAGCCTGATTGAGTCGGACCAGGGCATTGCACGCCTTGGTCCCTATTACTGTGCTGACCTACAAATCTGGAATCTACAACCTGAAGACCTAGGAAGCCAAACTACCAAAATCTGTTGGAAAATGTAGAGGGCCAAGGAATTGGGTGCTCCATTCCTAGGGATTTGGGGTCTTCCTCTGGATCTGGGCCTATGACTGTGAATCCTGGTTTTCTGAAAGATCATAGCTCTATCAAATTTCTAGACCTGCAACTTGAAAATGGTGTTTGGGTGACTATATAGGGCTTTGCCTTAGTAAAACCCCTTTTTATGGTTATTTCCACCTCCACAAATAGCCAATGTAATATTGGAATGTGTGTGTGGCCTAGAATCTCATGTGTTTGTAAGATCCTAATGAGCAAGAATGCAAAACTAGTGTTCTACCCTACACTTGAAGAAAAACCTTGAATGAATATAATGTAAATGTAAATGTTTCAAATCACAAATGCAATTATGGATTTAAAGCAATAATGTAAATCTGAAAACAAGTGATTTAAAACTCACATAGAGATATGAAAATAAAATGAAACCATACCAAACCCTAAGGGAGAGGTACAAGCCAATCAAGAGTCAATGATCTTCTTATTATTCTTCAATATATCCTAAGATTCAATTGATGATGAAAATTATTGATGAAGACTTGATGAATGCTTGATTTTCTAATTTTAACTTCATATAAACCTGCACATTCACTTCACAAGAGGCTCCTTCAATTGTTAGAGTTGTTAGATCCTTTAAATAAGGAAATGAAAGTTTATATATATGAAACCCTAACTTTTATTTTGATCATAGGCTAACCCATAATTGATATAATTTTGCACAAAGCTAGATTTAAACATTATGATAACAGCAAAACATGATCCCAAAATTTGGGGAGAAGAAGTTGAGACCATGGTGCTGCATGATGGTTCAACCAACTTTTTTCTAAATTTTTAGGGATGCAAGGTATCATGACTCTAAATTTAATCCTAGCTCTATGTGACAATCCAAGGTGTTTAGATATGCGGAATTAGGCCTTGAAAGTCAAAATAGGACCTTTTCAGGACTTAATGATTAATTAGAAAAAAAGATAAAATAAAAAAGGGGCATGGTTAGGGTTAAGGGCCCAATTTTATAATGTATGGAATGATAAGAGAGGACTTTAGATCTAATTAAATTAATAATTAAATTCCTAAAGGATTTATTTATAATGAAAAATGCAACACACTAAGGCAGGTGCTAACCTAAGCGTGGAATTGTACAACCCTAATTAAGGGTGTACAATTTACTATGCTACACTACCATGATATAGTCAATGGGTTGGATGACCATATCAGATGTATATGATGTAACCATAAGGGAAAATTTGTTTTGATATAGGTTGGAAAAATATCCCCAAGTTGTGCAATGTCTCTATTACTAGAAATTCCTACTCCACAACCTATTTTGGCCCCCATCCTAGTTGCATCTACAAGTCAGCCATCACCATCTACTTCATATTCAAACAAGATTTACAAGCTCAAGGCTATGATATAAAATCTTGGAGATGGGTTAGTCACAATAAAGAGACAATATAATCAAAGAAACAGATCCTATCAAAATCAAAATCAAATTCAAAATTATCAGCATAATAGACCACCATTTAAAGTGAAAAACCAAGCAATCTATGCAAAGCCCTTAAATAGTGTAAGTCATTCAACTACAAATAACTCTTAGGCTATTGTTCCAGTGCAAAAAAAGATTTCTCAAGAGCAAGATTGGTGTTATGCTTGCAATCAACCTGTAATGGGTGAAAAATTAGGGTTTCCACCACAAGAAGGATGAAAAATGCTAATTTTTTCTTAGTGACCTATTACATTCAAACGAGGGTTAAATATAATAGATTTAGTCACAAACCAGTAATGATAAGGACTAAAAATACTAATTGGATTCAAGGGGTGGATTTGTTTACCCTCTTTTGTGAGTTGAATTGCTGAAATTAGGGTAAAGTGCTGAAAATGAAGGTAAAAACATGGAAACAACAAGTTAAAATCATCGAATTGAGACATACACCTAGATCTAAGAAATATAAGCAGGTTTAGATTTCATCCCCGAAAAAGCTCCAAAAATGTTGGGACCATAGAAAAATTTTCCCAAATTCTCTAAACTTGTCACACAACAAAAGGGGTTGATTCATCTTTGCAAATAATGTTGATTTTGAAGATTGTAGCTCTGTACCTATTTCATGCACATTGAAAGAAAGGGAAATAGGTGGAGAATAGGGGCTTGCCTAAGTCAAACCCCAATTTTGGAATTAACCATGAAATTGAGATAAAAGATAATTGAATTACTATAAATGAAGATTCTCCTTTTGAGGGAGATGTTGAATAGTGACTAAAAATGAAATGTTATACCTCCTTGTGAAGTTTTGTTTGTCTCCACACAAGATTAGGGTTTCATGAAGTCTTTGACAAAATAGGATGTGAATTTCCTCTTCAATGCTTGAATCTTGACTTTGTTATTGGTCCAAGGCTTGAAGAAAGACTGATTACTTGCTCAATTTTTTGAATGCTTGATTTCATGTGTGTGTATGTATGCTTGTATCAAATGTATATCCAAATGAGAGGGAAAAGCTTCCTTTTATACTTTCCCATAAAAAAACTTTCTATTTTTCTGACATGAGCCGACATAGAGCTAGGTTTATGCTCAACTTTGAAATAGAATAAAAGGGTTTTAAAAGGGGCCCAATTAGGGAGGACCAAAGCGTGGTACCCTTGTCCTAATTAGGACTAGGGCATGGTGCTCTGGTCCTACCTCAATTTAGGGCTAGGAAAAGGTGCCCAATTGGTGCAAAAATAAAAAAATGTAGTCATACTTGAGGGGGATATGAGGAGAATCTGGTCGCGATTAGGCCTAGGAGCACAAATGCTAAGGTAGAGACCCAAATGTGGTCAAAATTATACAAGGGTGCAATTTTTGGATGCTACATTTATTCCCCACTTTAGTAGGAGTATGAAGTCAATCATACTCTTGGTAAAGTACAAGGGTTCACATTGAAAAAATTTCACCGAGTCAACAAGGAGGCAAGATACACCAAGCCCCTAGTGGACTTTAGGATCTTACAAATTTGATGACAAGATAAAAGGGACATCATGAGAGAAAGAGAAAGAGATAACCATGACTACAAACTAGTAAGTTTTTCTTACTATGAGTCATGAAAAGAAAAATATCAAAATTATGAAGCAAAATACTAAGTTCTCTAAGTAATTTCAGTATCAAGATATGCAAAATTGAGAGATCATTGAGTAGAGTGTATGCCCCCATGTTAAAGAAATTGCGTACACCCTATCACAAGAAATTGTTCTAAGTTAGGATACACCCAAAAAGACAACCATGTTATCACACTAATATGCCCCCACAAAAGGGAAAATCAAAGGATAATGATCACAAGACAAAAAAACATGGAGTGGTCTTGCTTAACTCTAGGGTTAGCATGATTTTTATGATAAATAATGTATATCATGCATATAATTATCCTCATCCCCCAAAGAAAGAAAAACAACCATGGAAGAATAGCACATGCATCATTTTAGTCAACATGGTAGAGGCCAAAAGAGATCTCAACATTTTGCATCATCCTCAAGTAGACAACACTAGGGAAAACAAATATAAGAATTGAGAGATAAATAGAAGGTCAGAAACAAGCAAGAAAGGAGAGAGAGAATCTATGACACAAATAAATCTAATCATGGAAATCATCTGCCTCCCAATCTTGCTCATCATTTTTTTGGGAAGGTGGATGAGATGCAATAGGAGCCACTTAGAGAATGGTAAATGGAGCTATCACAAGTTCCAAACAAGGACCATGCTCTAATGATGAGTCACTTTGTCTTTTACAAGGAGCTAGGATTAATGCATTTGAAAATTGTTTAGATAAATCATTGTCAACAACAACATATTGATATTCATCTTTTGAAATATTAGCATCAACATTTCCACCATGAACAACATTATCATATATTTCTTCATCAAGATAAAAAAAAAAAAGGAGCTCTAATAGAAATAGAACTTGAACCATCATTTGTATTAATCATTTTATGTCTTGGAGATTTAGGTTGAGCCTCTTGGTTAAGATAAGGTTGCAAAAATTCTATTATGTCAACAATTGGTGTCTTCAGAGAAGAAATGGTTTAAGAAGCAAGTTCACAAGCCCTAGCATGATGTCTCTGTTGGTGTTCTCTCACACAACGGTTTCATTTAGTTTTAGTTGAAGGTTGTGAAGGTTTAGGTTCAATAGGCATAGACTTCATTTCTTCTTTGAAGGAAGGATGTATAGGAGATGGTGGGAGCTTCCCTTTGTAAGATGTAGGAGGTGTAACCACACCATATAAAGGAGGAATAGAAGGTGTAGGAAGGATACTAGGTTCATTATGAGGAGGAGGAAAAGGTCTATCCTTAGGAGGAATAATATGTTTATCCTTAGGAGGAAGTGTAGGTTTATCCATAGGAGGAAGTGAGAGAGTATCCTTAGGATAAGGAATATAGTCATTGCTAGGAGGAAGACTAAGTGTTGGATTTCTAGGGTTACTCAAGGATAAAATTATTTCATTTTTCCATTTTTGATAGGATTTAAAGAGCACCACTTCTAGGCTGAAGAGGCTAGATTTGTTCAAACCAAAAGTAATTAAGACAAACATATGCATGCCTCACCATAGAGTGATACATGTCATGATTAACGATTATAATTTTATGATCATGAGGAAATTTCAGACACTTATGGATAGTAGAAGCAATTGCTTTCATGGAAGAGAGCCAAGGATGTCCCAACTTCACACAAAATTGATCATATGTAGGAATGATAACAAAGAAAAAATCTAAGCACTTAGTACCAACCTCAATAGGAAGTGTAATAGAACCAATAGAAAGAGAAGAGAAGCCATCAAATATTTTAATCACCACATTAGATTTATCATATGTCACTTGATGCAATTGTAAGGTATAAAGAAATTCTCCAGCTATCACATTAACCATACAAGTCAGATCAATAAGCACCCCTCATGAGGGTATGTCTTTGATTCTCACAGTGATATATAATGGGCCATTAAGTTCCTTAATAGTCTGACTATGATAAATTGTAATGATAAAGTCCTTAGGAGGTTCTATTTTATCAATAAGGTTCACCACATTATTAGACTCAAGGCCAAGATCATTAGGATAGAAAGAAAGACAATCAGTGTCAATCACATTAGTGGAATGAGAAGGTATTTCCTTTATCATTCATACCAACCACATATATGGTATTGTTATCAATCAAGTCTTGAATCTTACTCTTGAAGGAATAACACTTTTTAGTGTCATGACCAGGTTGAAAATCATATTGGCAAAAAGATTTGGAATCAAAATAAGGTGAGGACGTCTTTGATGGATCAAGTGGTTTAATAGGGGGAAGCTTCAACAGATTCCTTTGTAACAATTGCATCATAATACTATGAAAAGATTCCTTAAGGGGAGTCAATTCTTTTCTAATGTATTTGGACAAAGGATGCACACCTGTTGTTGTGGCTACTACTTGAGTGTTGTTGTTGTCATTGAAATTGATGAATACCTTATTTAGTTTGAACTTCACAAAAGGTTGTTGAGAACTTTCACTTTTATCAGTCAGAGCCATTGAAGAGGATTGTTCCAATTGACTCATGGTAAGGTGATAATAGTGAAGTACTACACACAACTACGTAAAGGAAGTGAACTTAGAAAAGAGATGTTTATCCCTAATTGATTTTTGCAAATTAGAAATGAAAATTCTTTGAATATCTTGATCAGGCACATGAAAAGCAATTTGTGAAAATAGATCTTTATATATACCAATAAAACCAGACACTTTTTCTTTAACACCTTGCTTACAATGCATCAAATTAGTCAAAGTAATTTTAGGACCAATATTATTATGAAATTATTGAATGAAAACATTATCCAATTGTTGAAAATAATTAATATAATAAGGATGTGTAAATAACAATACCATTGCAAAGCTTTATCCCTAAGTGTTCTAGAGAACAATTTAGCCAAAAGTCTTTGGTCATGAGCAAAGTCACTATAAAAAGTTTGAAATGTTTTAACATGAGTTAAATGATCATTTTTTCCATTATAAATCTCCAATTGAGGGACTTCCACATTCTTAGAAGGGATAGCACAAACAATGTCATTGGATAATGGGCTTGCTACATCAAATGTGAGCACATTATACTTGGATTGACATATGGGCGAAAGTGTCGCACACCTATCAGTTGGGATAGACTAGAGGATAGGATGATTATTGGTCCTAATTTACTTGAGGAAATGGATGAGAAAATGGTGATGATAAAGAGTAGGTTGAAGGAAGCAGCTGATCGACATAAGAGTTATGCAGACCAAAATAGGACTTATAGACAATTTTCTGCAGAAGATAAAGTCTTTTTGAGAGTCAAACCTCATAAGAGCTCTATCTCATTTGGAAAATCATCAAAGTTGGCACCAAGATATGTGGGACCCTTTGATGTACTGGAGGTTATCAATCCAATTGCTTATAGATTATCTTTACCCCTTCTCTAGCTCAAATCCATAATGTGTTTCATGCTTCTTTATTGAAACCTTATCATGCTGATGCATCTCATATTCTTGATTGGCAATCTTTATAGGTACAAGATCCAGGGGTGGTTCTAGTGGAGCCCATCTGAATCCTAGATCAATGTAGCGTGAAGCTACATAGAATAGATTTCACTTAGTATAAGGTTTAGTGGGACCAATATTCTGAGGATAGTGCTACATGGGAGGATGCTGAGATGATTGACCGCCATTTTCCTCATTTTCTTTCTTAGGAAATAGTTGCTTATCATTTGAGATATCTTTGAAACAATGATTTTATTTCTATGATGTAAACTTGGATAGCATGTATGCTATTGTTATTATTTAAAACTTGATGTATGGTTGACATTTTTTATGAGATATAATTGTTATGTGATTATTGTTTGAGTAGTAAGACATCAAGACGATGTCTCTTCCAAGAGGGGAAGGATGTCACGAACCATATTTTTTTGATAATGTGTTATTATGAGATATAATGTAGGTTTTTATTTATGAATTGAAATTGAAACAGATAGGAGCATTCATTTGATGATAATGCAGTTGTATACAAATAATAGGAAATGATGTATGCATTTTACTCAGGCAATATGTAATTCGATATCTAGTATTATCTTAATTGGGGATCATCAATGCTGATGAATTATTGAGTGCAAGTGATGTAGGGATAGGTGAACAAAGTTGAAGGCAAGAACATGACTCAAGTAGAGTTGTTTTTAACTTATGACTTCGGTAGACTAGGGGAATCTCACACACCACAATAGAAAAATTGTTTGTGCAAATATGACTTTGTCAAGGCATAATTGTTTGAATTGTGACTTCATCGATGCTTATTTTAAATTGAAATAATTTGAGTAAAAACTAGTCGTTACGTTGATTGCATATTTGAAAATGTCCAATAGTTGAAAATTTAGGGTTAATTAATTAGCGAATTAACATTTTTATTAAATCTAATTTAGAATGCAAACTTTATGTCGACATGATTTCAATGTTAAGAAGTTGATTATTATTTTGTTCATTGGAAAATAATTATTATGGTCTCATCAATTAGGTAATTGTATGGTGTTCGTATGCATAAAATTCGATGATTGTTTATAAGTTATGTTATATTTTTGAAAGTGATTAAATTAATATGGTCAATTTGAAATGATAGGTTTATAATTATGCATGTGTGTATATATATATATATATATTATTAATTTATTAAATATCTTAAAAGTTTTAAGTAGGTTTTCTTTTTATTTAACATTTAATAATAAATTGAATGCAATGTATATATATTATTTAATATAATATTGTTTATTTAAATTAACATTGTAATGCAAAAAGGTGGTGGATGTTTGTTTTAAAGGTGGCGACAATGGGTAATAATCGACTAAGTGGTAGTTGACAAGGCCGACCTCCCCACCAAGAAAGAGAATCACCCCAGGTGATTGCAGATCAGCCCATGTAACTGCAGATTGCTCCATGTACAACAGACCACACCTCGACCTTAGTTAATGGCTAACTAAACCTGCTGACTGGATGTATCCACGGAGATAGCCAAGAAATAGCTCCATCTTTCACTTGTAACCCACAGAAGGGAGGAGTTAACTGACATGTAGTTCCCATGACATGACAAGTCTGTAGTTAACTTTCTCCATGCATGGTAGTTGAAGTTGACTTAAATCCCATGACCCTTGGTGGATGATTTTGCATTTACACCGATCCACGATGAATTAGTAGTGAAGTTTACAAAAGAGTAAAATTACTACATGATCCATGGTGAGAGGAAGTCGACTCATCTTTCCACAACTGTAGAAGATGTTACTTAACCTTCCATCTCTCCAAGACATGAGATAGTTAAAGTTAGAGACTTGTCAAAATGCAGAAAAAGACTTCAATGTGATAACAATAACCGAGCCTCAAACTTAGGAGATATCATAGGGGAAATTTAGAATAAATACAGGCATAGGATCGATAGGAAGGGGGGATATAGAAAATAACAGAGGGGCAAAGAAGATAGAAAATAGGAGAGGAGCAAAGAAGATAGAAAATAACAGAGGAGCAGAAAAGATAGAAAATAGCAGAGGAGCAGAAAAGATAGAAAATATTAGAGGAGCAGATAGATAGATATTAAGTTAGAATTGCAGAGAGAGAAAAAGAGCTATTTTTAGTAGAGACAGACGAAGAATAGAGGATCGGTGAGAGAATTTTGAGCCATCAAGGAAGACATTGACTCATTTAGAGGAGACACAACAAAATTCTTTCCAAACTAGTTTCAAGCGTAAAGAGGTTGAGATCTTATTTCATTTTGGTTATTTTTGCAATAAGGAAAGTTAGACATTAAAGCTTTGTATATAGCATAAGATTTATTTTATGATATTCCATATGTTATTTGTTTTATTGAATATGTGTTATTATTCCTTGAAATGATGAAGAAAGAAATCATTAGGTGGAATATATGTTGAAATAGTTAAGATAGTTGATTTAATTGTTTAAAAATAGTGATTATTGTCAAAGGGATTAGGTTAGATTTTCAATTAAGGAATGTGTACTCATAATTTACTCCTTTATATAAAAGAAAATCATACTTGTGATACACCTTATTTTTACTTTGTATTTATTTGAATAATGTTGATGAAATTATATCTGTTTTTGAATTACGAAAGATTGTATTCATTTAGGTGAAAGAAATGAAATTGTGTTTAATTTATGAAAGTAATAGGGAAGATGTTATTTCAATTAGTCAAAAGATTGTATTCTTGTTTGAGGGAACCAAGCTCTGGATAGGCTTGTGTATAGAAAGTTACCATCCAGGACGAGTGCCGAATATGAAATCTTGGAGAGAATAGTTTATTTTTTCAACTACTTATTTTTGCTATGCATGGCATTATACTTAGCCGAGTAATGAATTGAATTATCCATAGAAATGGATGGAATTCCTTATTTTATGCTCTCTACCATATCCTTGCATGATAATGTTTGTTTCTTAAAAGAATTAGGAAAATTAAAATGCTTGTATCATCTAGGAATGCACCAGATTCCCTCTTGTGTTTTGAATTCTTTGGTTAAAACAATTCGTGTATGGTCGGGTATTCTTGATTGACCAATAATTTCGGGGAAGCATAAGCTTCAAGGTTGGGTAGAAAAAGTGCCTGAATCTTGTTCTCGTCTTCATTCGATGGACTAAAAAGAAGTGACTCAGAATGGAGATTGACAGATGTATCTCGTCTTCTTTCTATTTGTATATTACTTAAGGCAATATGAAAGCCTAAGTAGGGAATAAGGATATATATTGAGCAATTTGTACCTTTCATTTTTCATGAAAATTGTATTTAACTCTTTGATATCTACGATTGTTTTATCAACTTATTAAACTTTCTTTATATTATGTTTGAAATAGACTTCTTAATTGACCTATGAGTTTATTTATGAATAAATTGTAGATTATGTCTTATAGAGTAATTTACATCTTTACACTTACCAGATGTATCTATGTTGTTTGAACTTTGTCCTTCTTCAAATCCTAAGCCACTAGTATCTTTAGATTGCTTCTATTTTCTCAACATCTTGTCCAAGGCTTCTATGCTACCCTCATATTTTCTCCTCATTTTTAGTTCATCCTTACTCTTTCAAGCTCCTTTCTAAGCTTCACTATTTTTGCTTCCAGATCTTGATGTTCATTTCCCTTCTTTATCAGATCAGAGGATGTAACTTCACATATCCTCTTGGCTTCTTCCAACTAGAGTTTAAAGTCAGAGATAACTTGATTGGACTCATCCAGGGGTTGCTTCAAGAGACCTTATTTTTCTGCTGTATCAAGCTTGACCTTCTTGAGTTCTCTTCTTGTCTTACTTAAATCCTCAAGAAAACTTATAAGCTCACCTTCTAGATCCACTTCAGAATCAATGCCTTCTTCTTCCTCATCTTCACCAATCGGTTCATCTAGTGCCATAAAGAGATTAACTTCTCTTTCATTCTCATGGCATTCATCTTCTAATGCACTTTCTTTGTCTATGGCATCATCCTCAATGGTATATAATCTATCTTGCTTCTAGTAGCTTCTTCTTCCTTGCCGATAAACTTTCCTTTCTTTTTCTTTACCTGCAGATCTGCCAAAACTTCTTTTCTCATCTCCATCGGTTTCATTATAGAGACATTTTGTAGCAAAGTGTCCAACTTTACCACAGTTGAAGCATTTGAGTGGTAACTTTCCTTTATACTTACCAGATCCTCTCTTGAGATTTCTGACAAAGTTTTCTACCTCTACATCTCAGTCTTCACTAGATCCTTTAAGAGAAACCTCTTCTTTGCCCTTTTTGATGGAGTTGAAGGTTGTCTCTTTCCTTGAAGATGCTTCACTGGTTGTCCTCATTGATGAATAATGATGAACTACTAAGGTCCTAACCGGTAATGAGAGGGGGGGGTGAATCAATACACACAAAAAAACTACTTCAACACTTTGCCATATCAAAACACAGCTAACTAGTTGTCTTCACCACTGAACTTAACCATAGCAATATCGGTCAAACAAAAATACTTCTGACAACATTCAATAGATCTCAAACCTTGATAACTACTTCACTAATATAATCATGGATGAGTTGTACCAATAATACCACAACCATTTAACAATGCATGCATATCTAACTTAATCAAAACCACACAATCATCACATGAAAATCTCACAACCCATAACACACAGATTTTTCACGTGGAAACCCAGATGGGAAAAACCATGGTGGGAATGAATACCCACAAGTTATTTGTGAACTCTTTTGAAGTCCGCTCTGTTAGGAGCCTAGTCCTGTTAAAGACTTTACAATAAAGGTCCTATTAGGAACCGATCCTATTAGGGATCAACTGGTTAAGGGATGGATATATACCCTGTTAAAGGTTGAAACCCTATTAGGAGTTACCTTGCTAGAGGATTTAAATAACTCAATAACATTGAACCACCTAGTTAGAGGATTTACAACAAAGCTTGTTAAACCTACCTAGTCAAGGGATTTACCTTCTGTTGAAATGGTTAGAAGACAATAGATAAAACACCGATCTGATAACAACACTTCTTGCTAAGGAAAATCCTTTTCAATTCCTCTCTTTTGCAATCACACTCTATAGATTCCTCACTCTAGTTCGACAAGTATCAAATCTCCAACATGCGCACACAAATACAACTTTTTCCAACCACTGCAATAACAAAACTCATCGACCTTATAAACAACAACTAGGTCAGTAGCATAAACCCTAAACCCTACATATTTCAAGTTTACACTTACAAGTGGTCCAATCCTGACCGTCCAAATGCATTACATACAATGAAATGATCTAAAACAGATCTCAAGACATTCAAAATCATCCAATCTTCACCACATCTGAAAAATAGTAACCCATCATGCGCTCTTCAAACACTGCTAAGAAAAATGCTCATTCTCAAGATAGGCATTTAATGCATTCAATCTTCACGCACAAGAACCATAAAGAAATCCTTCACATGCACACAACTGACATTGTATCTCAATCCTTGTCCTTATTCCTTAACTAACTAGTCACAAAACATGATCAGTTGCACCACACAAGCCAAACCAGAAACCCTAGAGCTTAGCTGAGACTACCAACTGATAGTTACACTTGGTGAACCCCGACACTGGTCCACTCCATCTTGTTTGACCATAATCGCTTCTGATCTTCATACCAGTTCATACCAATTCACTTGCTTGAGCACTTATTGAAATCAATGACAACATACATTATCACCGCTCCATCATATGCCAACAATCTCCCCTTTGGCATTGATGGCAATACTCAGTGTATCATTGCTCAATACCTACACCATTCTCAATAACATATACTGGTTAAACTTAAAAGATCACCACCACCACTTGGACTGGTTAGTGTGCACTTTTCTCAATCAATTCTTGCACCACTTATTTCATCTCCCCTTTGCATATTGTCCTTCAAACATATATCTTCTCCTCCTTTGACATCAATGCCAAAGTGGAGGCACAAGCTTCCGAGCTCCACTATGTTTCTTCCCCTATGGAGTAGCATCCTTCAACACATCAATGCTATAAGATTTGACATGGTAGTACCTGCTTGATATGGAGCACACATCTTTAATTTACTTCATGAAGGGGCAAAACCCCTAATGCACCTCTCAAATAGGTAAATGTAGTCTTCAGTAAGGGCTTAGTGAATATGTTTGCTAGCTGCTCCTTATTGGAAACATGTTCTAACACAACCTCTTTATTTTGAACATTTTCTCTTAAGAAATGATACTTAAGCTCAATATGCTTGGTCCTAGCATGCAATACCAAATTTTTGGAAATATTTATTGTACTAGTATTATCACAAAATATAATCACTAGTTCAGATATAATCACTTTGAAGCCATTCAGTACATGCTTCATCTAGATTGCCTGAGTGTAGTTCATAAATGCTGCCACATACTCCACTTTAGCTATAGACTGGGAAATATAGATCTGCTTCTTGCTCATCCATGATACTAGTCTTCCACCAAGGAAGAACGTTCCACCGGTTGTGCTCTTCCATTTGTGCACATTACCTTCCCAATCTACATCAGTAAACACTTTGAGATCAAAGTCATCATTGTATGGATACCACAATCCATAATCAACTATCCCTTTCAGGTATCTAGGAATCCTCTTTACCGCAACCAAGTGGGATTCTCTTGGACTCTTCTAAAAGTGGGCCACTATGCTCACTGCATGAGCAATATCCGGTCTATTATGCACCACATAGTGCAACTTACCGATCATTGACCGGTACTCCTTCTCATCCACCAAAGCTGTATCATATTCGTTTGTTAGTTTGTAGTTGGTCACCATCGATGTTCCAACCAATTTTCTCTCCTCCATGCCAAAGGTCTTCAATACCTCTTTGATATACTTGGATTGGGTAATGAAGGTACCCTCTTTCATCTACTGAATCTATAGACCAGTGAAAAACTTTCTCTCTCCAATCAAAGACATCTCAAACTCCTTTTTCATCTCATCTACAAATGCATGACTCATATCATCACCTCCACTGAAGATTATATCATCTACAAATACTTCACATATCAGAATCTAACTACCTTCAGATTTTAGGTAGATGTTGTTGTCCTCACTTGTTCTCTGAAATCCTATCTTCACAAGATGAGAGTGTAACCATTCGTACCATGCCCTTGGTGCCTCTTTCAGTCCATACAAGGCTTTGTGTAATCTGCACACCATGTCACTATCTTCTGACAAAGAAAACCCATCTGGTTGCTCAATATACACTTCTTCCTCCATGATTCCATTCAAGAAAGCAAACTTCACATCCATCTGGTATACCTTAAATCCCTTGAATGCTGCAAATGCAAGTAGCATTCAGACACCTTCCAGTCTATCCACTGGGGCAAAGGTTTCTCCATAGTCTTCTCCTTCTTCCTGAGCATATCCCTTGCATACAAGTCTTGCCTTGTTCCTTACCACTGTGCCTTCTTCATTCATCTTATTCTTGAAGACCCATTTGGTACCTATGATATTATTGTGTTCCAGTCTGGGTACCAAGGACCATGTTGCATTATTCTCTATCTAGTCGAACTCCTCTTCCATTATCTTTATCCAGTCTTCATCAGTAAGTGCCTCTCTAGTAGCCTTAGGCTCAAATTGGGAAATCATGCAAGAATTTTCTTCCACCTTTCTCCTTGTGAGTATTCTTGCATCTTTGTCCCCTATGATCTACTTCGGATCATGATGCAATCTTACATACCTAGGAATGATCGTAGCAGGTTTCACTTGCTTTTCCTCTTCTTTTTCCACTTCATCTTCTTCTTCACCCATTGAAGCTTCTACCGGTATAGAAACACTGAGGTCTTTGCAATGTTTGTCACTTATTTCTTTCTTAACTAGTTCCCAGAAGGCTAAACTTGGTTCATCTTCTGTTTGCTTGCTACCGGTTTCCCTAGGCTTCTCAGGGGATTCATCAACCCTGACATTGATACTCTCAACAATCTTTTAAGTCTTGCTGTTTTAGCACTTGAGAGATTTTCTTTTAGTGGAATATCCCAAGAATATTCCTTCATCACACTTAGCATCAAACTTGCTTAGGTGCTCACCTCTCCTAATATAGCATTTACTCCCAAACACTTTGAAATAACTCACATTGGAAGTCCTCCTATTCCAAGTCTCATAGAGGGTTTTGTCTTTACCTTTCTTGATGAGTACCTGGTTCATGGTATAGACTACAGTGCTCACTACTTCTCTCCAAAATGTGTGAGCGACATTTCCTTGGATCAACATAGTTCTAACCGCTTCAACCACAATCCTGTTGTTTATTTCTACTATGTCATTCTGCTATGGTGTCCTTGGGGCAGACAATTGCCTCTTAATCTCATTCTCCTCGCAGTACTTATTGAATTCATCAGAAGTGAATTCACCTCCCTTATCAGTCCTTAGGCATTTTATCCTTCTATCGCTCTCCTTCTCCACCAATGTCCTAAAGGATTTGAACTTTCCAAAAGCCTCAGATTTGTCTTTCAAGAATGTGACCCACGTCATTCTTGAGAAATCATCAGTAAGAATCATGAAGTACTGATCTCCCTAAATGCTTCTAGTTTTCATCGGACCACACAGATTGGTGTGCACTAGATCAAGTAAGTTCTCCATAGAAAAAGACTTACCTTTGAATGTTGAGGAAGACATCTTCCCAAGTTGGCATTCTCTAGTTTGTTCAGGAAAGGCAATCCTCTTACTACCTTGATCTTACTAGCCTTTACAATATTGTCAAAATTTATATGACAAAGTCTCCTATGCCATATCCAATTGCCATCAAATTTTTCCATAAAGCACTGACTAATCTTGGCATTCAGCTAAAACAGGTTTCCTCTAGTCTACTTACTGGTGGCAATAAGTTCACCACTCTTTCCAATTATTCTACAGACTCCACCTTTGAATTCCAGTATGAGTCCTTTGTCATTCAGTTGAGGAATACTCAAAAGATTATGGTTAAGGCCTTCCACCCAGTAGACATCACCTGCATTTCTCTTTCCATTTAGTGATATGGATCCTTTTCCTTTCACCATGCAAGGTGCATCATTACCGAACCAGACAACACCATCATCATATTCTTCAAGAGATAGAAAATTTCTCCGGTCACCGTTCATGTGGTGAGAACACCCACTATCAATGATCCACTTGTTATGGTTGTCAATATGTGAGACAAGGGCTTTCTGGTCAAGCAACTCTTCCTTGACTGTCACAAACACTATGTCCTCATTCTCTTCATCCTCAGATTTCTCATCGGGAACACCTCCATCCACTGCATCAAGACAATTTCTCCTACCTACTCCTTTATACTTCCTAAACCTCTCTGGTTCATCCTTATTATCATTGTTAGGACAATTAATAGCTATATGTCCTATCTTATTGCAGGAAACACTTCGAAGGAAGCTTATCTCTATATTTTCTAGTGCCTTTTGGAAGTCTCTTGGCAAGAAGAGCTTCAAACTCCATTAGAATCTCCTCATCATCCATATCTCTACTTGGCCTAGATTCATAACTAGTACTGACCTCTTTTCCTTTTCTAGTCAGTGTGGAGGAAGTAGAGGCTCTAAAGGCTGACTCGGTCTTATGAACACTACCATCATAGCCATTCAAGTCATATGCTGTCAATTTTGCAATAATAGAGTCTAAAGATACCTTGGTTTTTTTGATAGACCTTAGCTTCTGAATAGTGGCAATCCTGATTGCATAGATCAGTAAAAGTGATCTCAGAACTTTACTGACAATAGTGGCATCATCAATTGTTCCACCAGTGCTCTTGATCTCTCCAACCACTATCTTGATTCTTACACCATACTGCTAAATGGTCTCTCCTTCAACCATCCTCATATCTTCAAACTTTCCTCTAGTTATTTCTTCCTTGTCCTGCTTGACATGTTCATCACCACCATAAATGGATTCCAGTTTGTCCCATACCTCTTTCAAATTGTCCTTATCTTGTACATCAATGAACTCTACATCGGACAAGCTGCTAATAAGAGCTTCCATGACTTGCCCATTTTCTTGTATCTCCCTTTTCTGATCATCGGTTAGAGAGCCAGAGGGAATTACATAGGCATTCTCAACATAGTTCCAGTGTTACGTACCCAAACTCTTGATATATATCTTCATCCTATCCTTCCATATTAAAAAGTTGTCCCTGTTGAACTTAGGACCTTCCCTCTTCATCATTACAATAGGATCTTTTTCCTCAAGCGGTTAAGCTTATATCACCGAGGACCTGGATGAGCTCTGATACCAATTGATGAATAATGATGAACTACTAAGGTCCTAACCGGTACTGAGAGGGGGGGTGTGTTGTTATCAAATTCTGATTCTCTCTCTTTTCCTCCTTATGAGAAGATTTGATAACTCTATTTGCATATGAAGAGGGCACCAAGAAAATAAAATTACAGAATAACATATAACAAGGTTTCAACAAAACCTTCTACACTTCGAACTTATCCAAAGCTCAAGTGGGTATACCTTTTGTGAATACTTTTACACTTTTAAATTGAGTTCCATAGTAAACCAATTCTAAAAACCTATGGATTTCATCACCTCAACATTAAAAGAAAAACTTATGTTCATTTTCAGTATTGATCCTCAAGAAAGATAGAAAGAATTCCATAACTGATATCAGTGCCTTATCCAGGCTACAGAGTCACCTAAATCAAGCAAGAGTTTTCAAAAAATTGAACATTCTCATACATTTCATCATTTTGGCTTTCATGAACCCCATACATGCCTAACATATACATAGGTTCTTCCCTTTCAACTAAAACAATTCATTAGATTCAAAGAAGCATACAATTAATCTATCGAGAAAAATATTTCATGTACATTTAATCCCTCTCCTGAAGAGAAAAGCCAGGAACATGTCTATAAGATTGCCTTACAATCCATGCTCATTTGAACAATCCTAAATTATCCAAATGAAACCAGCAAACTAATGAATACACACCAGAAGACAAAGAAGATTTAGGCCTGA
Source organism: Cryptomeria japonica (assembly GCF_030272615.1). Taxonomy (NCBI): domain Eukaryota; kingdom Viridiplantae; phylum Streptophyta; class Pinopsida; order Cupressales; family Cupressaceae; genus Cryptomeria; species Cryptomeria japonica. The sequence continues at coordinate 314,743,060 of NC_081409.1, read as the reverse complement.
AACTTCGATCTGTATATTCATATTCATTCTTGAAAATGTTACATAATTCAAAGTAATCTCTGAGAGGACTAGAAAAAACCTAGATATATTTTAACAGAGTTCCTTTACAAATTCTTGTGATCCCCTATTCTTAAGTCCTGGTATCCATTTATAACAATATGGATTCTTAGAAGCTTCAGACATTAGTAAGAATAGTTTTTTACAACCACAATTTCTTTCAAAAAGAAGCTACACATCACTTTCAATCCCAACAGATTTTTCAGTTTGTTGCTCCATTGCAACATCTTCTAACTATTCTGGGACTTCTTCTTCTTGCACCACATATTTTCTTGTCCACTCTTGGAACATGTCATCAACAGGCCATGAGAAACTAACAATTTTTTCTTTCAACTTAACTAACCTTTTCCAAGAGTTTCTCACTTTCTTAAACTCTGATTCCAAAAAACCATAGTGTAACTTTTTCTTCTCTATTTCTTCAATTTTCTTAACAAAAAAGGATGTGTTATCTATATTAATGATTTCATTCACCCTTAGAGACAAGTTAGCTCCCATCTCATCAAGCCATACTTGTTTGTCCTTCAACTGATTCAGACTAACAAAACCCCCAGGAAATAATTCAAACTTATGCTCAGTTAATTCCTTCCTATACAAGTTGGCTTTTCTCTCTACACCAGCCCTTCCTTCTACTAACCCGGTCATGCCTTTTGCTAAATTGCATGTGGATTTAATAATGGCATTAGATCTTGCCTCATCATAGGATGCACACATGAGTTCTAGATCCACTTCTCTAGGTATCCACTTATTCAAAATTGGCTCCAGAGTAGCCTTGTCTTCATTCAACTAACTCAAAATATCCAAAATTCTTTTCATGTTAGTGTGCACAACGGGAGCTCCAACTGTATGAGCAAAACTCAAAACTGTGGCCTTTACCTTTTCTTCATATTTATTTGCAAACAGGGCCTGAGCCTGTTTTAACTTTTCTAATTCATGTTGAATGGTCTCGACTAGTTGAAAACCAAAAGACATAGGAGAAGGGGGAAATTTGATGATGCGACTGGTAGGTGGAGGTCTTGCTAGAGAAGATGCAATCATTAGAGTAGAGGACTCACCTTTCTGGTATTGTCCTGCCAGTTGAGTATGCAATCTAGCAATGATGTTATCCCTGTTGGCTATCTCCCCTTTGGATTCATTATAAGCCTTTAGAATTGTTTCTAGTTTCACTTGGAGATCAACTCTCTCCTTAGCTTCTTTCTCAGCCACTACCACATTGAATTTTGTAGTTTCTAGAACTGTGATGGCAGCTTCCACCACCCTTGTATCTTTCACTCTTTTAACAATCATTCCTCCTAAGTAAATGGATTCTGAGGTATCTTTCCTTCTTCTACTCTCATCCCTCTTTAAGGACCACATGACCAAAGCAGTATTATCCTTGCTGAATGTCACTCCTTCCATAGGCTTGGTGTCTTTTCAAACTTCTTCAAGTACCAAGGCATCTGCTATATCCCATTCAGGGAAGATTAGAAGACCAACCTTTGATACCATTTCTCTCCCCTTTTTAGGAGTAATGGCTTTGAATTTTGCAATCATTTCTTGCTTCACCTCCTCCTCTATTGTAGTTGCATCTTTGTGAGGCTACTCACTCTTTCTCTTTTCACACCTTGCCTTGAATTGCTCAATATTTTGCTTCCAGACAAATTGCATGAAGGCCCCTATTGTGACAAAGTTACTATCAACCAGGAACTCCTCACTAGCTTGCTTGATAGTATGGTCTAGCTCTTTACCTTTGAACTCATCTATAGTTAAGTTCATCTCGGCACTAGGTGGCTCTTCGGGCATTCCTTCTTATGTTTCCTCATATGTGTAGGCAATCTCCTCGAGACTTCCCAACTGCAACAATTTCTCTACCACTGCCTGTTCATCTCCCACATGGATAGGGGATTGGGATGGAGAATACCAAAGTTCACCTATTTGCACTTCTTTCCCCACCCTTTTCCTCTTAGGGGAATCTTAGATGTCAATGACATCTTCTATTGCTCTCTTCCCTCTTGAAGTAGAGGTCTTACCTGTTACTGGCACCAACACACTGTATCTTTCTTTCTTATGCATCACATAATTATCCAGAGGGATGGCTTTAGCAAAGGCAGGCATGGCTAAAACCAAATTATCCTTTTTAGGATTATTCCTTATTATAGCTTCCCTTTTTTCCTTTAGGGTTTGCATCAAGTCTTCAAAATAAATAATTAAGAATTTAACCTTTTCCTCAAAAGGATTAAAACCAGACAAAGGGTCATAACCACTATCAAATTGGTGAATGAAATCAAGGGCCTTCTTGTATGCCACCCACTTTTCTTTCCTCAATTCCCGCTCATCCAAATTGAATTCATTTCTAATCAGATCCTCAGGGAAATGAAATTGGTGTGGTCTACCTTTACATACTACTCTTTTTCTAAACATGCCATTGAAGAAATCTTCAGGGTCAACAAACCTTGATACTGCAGTAGACAACCTATATGGCTGAAAGAAATCATCAAAGTATTTCCAACCACCCTTGGTGATTACAAATTGATGAGCCATGGTGACTGTTGGGAAAATTGTCCCTTTTCCCCTATTTGATAACTCTGCCTCTTGAACACCTCCATTTTGCCTCAAGATCTTTGTAATTCCTATCTTCAATGGGACTTGATAGGGCAATAAATATGGAGTGCCCCTGAAACCATAAACTCTGAAAATTGTAGAGATAGGGTATAACTATATGTCACCCGAGTTGTGAATCCTCTCTATCCCAAGACAAATTGTGCTCCACAATTGTACATGCATCTCTTCACCATCCTTTTCCTTAACTATATCCATTTTTTTGGCAAAATAATCAGCACCTTTGAACAAAAACATATGCATGAGAAGAGAATACCACCCAAAAGGTCTATCTACCTTACCATTTTTAATCCCTATTAGTCTTGCATGAATTGCATCAGTAAGATAAGGTGCATAATCAAATGTTACTGCCAGAGAGGGGTTCAAAATTTGTGCTTTCATTATAAGCATATAATGAGTTGGCATGGTGGTTTCAGCATCTTCCCCAAAAATCTAACAAAGTGACCAATACATCCCTTTAGCCCTTAGAGTAAACAAATTTAGAGAGAAGGGTTCCATGGTACTAGGGACCATAATAGTTAACCCCCCTATTTTGACAAAAAATTCCTTCAAAGGGCCACTCCTAAGGTGATCTCTTTGCACATTGTAAACCTGGGCCAGTGTATCAAAATTTATGGGCTCTAAATAAATAGACACCTCATTGATCTCAATTAAGGCTCCCCCATTCACATTTCTCACACATTTAGCAATACGGTCATAATTACTTGCAATTTGGGTCAATAAATTTACATCCATAAAAACCCTAGGGACTATAAGCTTTCCCATGTCTAATTCCCATATACTATTGATCGAAGTAGACACATGTCTTTGACCAAAAATCACCTTGAAAAGTCCCAACCTAGATATTCCTATCTATGAATCCCTCAACCAGTTCCCTTTGTCATACAAACCATCTCCAATTCTCAAACGGGGGGCCTTGGGCACTAATTCTTTAATCTTAGTAGCAACATTTGTGAACATTGTTAATTGTTCCAAAAAATCATCACATATCGCTCTATCCTGATAATTCACTTTCCCTGTGAAATCCCTTCTTGGTGCCATCCCAGAATTGCAGTTATATCAATTAAAATTTGGACAAACTTATGAGAAAACAAGCACACAATGATACTAACTCAGTCTGTAACTAACAAGCAATACGTAGAGACTCACTACTAGCCTGAAGAAATTCGCTTTGTGCACCGGTTCTTCTCTAAAACTCTTCAAAATGATGCCGATGTTCAGTTAATGTGAAGCTTAATACGACAACTGAGCATTGAATTGGAACATTAAAACCACATGCTTCGGCAATCAACTCAGAATTGAATTCGCAATTGAATTCGAAAAATGGCTCCAACGGATCATAACATTTTCTAAGTGTTTTACCTTTCGCTGTTTCATAGAGTTTAAAATCCTCACACCTTTTCATCGTGAAACAATGACATCCTCGGTTCCTGAGAAGCCTGCGCACCTTTTACCTTACCTGGGTCAAGCTATTTAAAACCGGGCCCCACCTTCTTTTTGCTACTTCATGAAGGCTAAACCTCGTGCATTTCTTTCATGTGAAATAATGCCATTCATCAGATCTTTCACCATCCGCTCGACCTTTACTCCACATGGTGACAACTTGTCTTTTCAATAACTATATTGAGTCATTACCGCTAACGGTCTTTACTGCTTCGTGAAGTTTAAAGACCTTGCATCTTCGGGCTGCGAAACAACACCCGTCATTGGATCCCTCTTGAGATGTGCCACCTTTAACACTCTTAATCGTTTGAAGTGGGCCCTCCGCATAGAATCCACATGCCTTATTTAATGCCGGTAGATAATTCTCATGTGTCAGTCATTTATTTGTTCAAAAACTCCGTTGGACTCCGCATCTGGACTGCAACGTGTTCTACTTTACCATGAGTTTCAACACCATCACTTCTTAACCGAGGAGGGCCCTACACTATCCTTAGGAGCCACGTGTCAAGCTGACGAGTCACCCTGCTGCCCTAGCTGAACATCCAACTATATTGCCACATCACTGGTCATGTAACCACCAACTCACTTCGTTGCTTTGCAAAGAGTAAACCTCATGCTACTTCGGTGAGTGAAACAACATGGACCGTCATATTTGTTTTGAGATGCACCTTCTTTACTTTCCTTGTCACCCTTAAGCCGGGCCCATTACCTTTTCACCACTTCACGAAAGGTAAACTTCACAGATCTTCCCTTCACGAACCAACGCAGACCGCCCAATCAACTCTAAGTTGATCGGTCTTTAACCATAGGATCTACTTACTTCTAGGGCCTAGTAGCTTTTTGCCATTTCGTGAAACATAAAACACCGACAACTTTTCTTTGCAAATCAATGCGAACCGTTAGATCCTTTAAGAGATGATCATCTGTTATCCCTTTCATGACCACCTTACCCAAGCCCACCACCTTTTCACTGCTTCACAAAAGGTAAACTTTGGGCTACTTTCGGCTGCAAATCCACGTGCACCATCGGATCAACTTCGAACTTGCATGTTCTTTATGGGGCCCGACAAGGAAATCAAAACTTAGGAAAAGGGTGCAAAAATAAAAAATTAATAGACACGCCTAAGGCAAAACATAAAGGGGGAACCCCTTCATGACGGATGGACCCTTCCACTTAAGTGGAAAAGGTAACATCGAAAAAGAACACAAGGACTCCAAGACATAGCAAGGGTAAATTTCAAAAACCCTCGACCCTTTTTTGACCAAAAAAAAAACTTAGAGGCAAAATGAAGTGCTAAGCACAATTTTGCAGATTTTAGCCGATTATGGAACAAAATCACCCAAGGTTTGAAATAGTGATAACAACAGCTTTGACTGGGGATGGTTGATCACAAGATGAACACAAGAATACAGAAAACTCTGGAGAACAGACCAAAAACAAGCCCAAAAATGACCAACAGAAAAAAACCTAATTATATACAAACTAAAACCTACTATGCATGGACTCAAGAGAAGTAATACTTTAGGAATTGTCCATGCACTAGAAATTGATGTACCTCACCGTTCTTTATCTACAAAAAATATGAATCTTTTCCATTCAGATCACAAACAACAGAAGGGCCCACCCATAGTGACTCAAATTTCTTATGTTTTCCTTTATCTTGCCCTCTTGCATTCCATTGAAGAACCATGTCACCAGTTTGAAACTTCCTTAGTGTGGTTCTTTTGTCAAACAAATAGTTGCATTGTAGCTGGATGTTCAAATTTCTTTTATGGGCCAAAGTCCTGATTTCCTCCATTTCCACCATTTGAATTATTCTATCTGCCATAGGTTCAAATAACTTCTTATCCTCAGCTTGTAGGAACTTGTATACAGGAAGAAGATTGTTGACTGGCACCCTAGATTGCATGCCATAAACCAATTCAAAAGGTGATGCACCAATTTCTTTCTTGACAGTAACCCTATTTGCCCATAGGGCCAATGCATTGCAATCAATTTTCTGTCCATCATAGTCATCAATGCATTGTACGAATCTGAGAATGTCTTCATCATCCATAAACACTTGCCAATTATATACATTATCAGGAATAGCAGGCCTAGATTTTATATCAACTATGGATACACTGGTTAGTGTTATATCATCATTCTTTAATGCAACATTTGCTAAGAAGTCAACCATGATGTTTTTTGATCTTTCTATCCAGTTAATAGAGAAAGAACAAAAATGTTCAATCACAACCCAAACAACATGTTTATACCTTTTCAGACGATCATTCTTAGATGCATACTTATACCTTACCTAAGAAACAACCAACTCTGAATCCCCAAACACTCTTAACAACTAAATTCCATGCCTTTTAGCAATTTCAAGCCCCAATAACAAGGCTTCATATTCAACAGTGTTATTTGTACACTGGAAGGCTAGCAAAATAGAGTATTTGAAAGTTATACCCGATGGAGACACAAAAAGAACTCCTGCTCTAGATCCTTCTTTAGAACAAGCTCCATCAAAGTACATGTGCCACAAACCTTGTTGTTGAGATTCTAATGTAGTCACAATAGGATCGGTATTTTTTAACTGAGGTAAAATTGGTTGCATTCTAAAATTATCCAAATTATCCAAATTATCCAAATCTACATCAATCATTCTAAAATACTTGTGACCAGGATGTTCTTAATTTCAACATTATTCACCTCAACATTAAGAAGGTTGGATTTAGCCATTAGCTTAGCAAGACCTAAACCTCTTACCAGTTTAGTAATTTTAATCTCTAGATCAAACTCTTGAATTCTAATTATCCATCTGCACCTTTTACTAGTGACCTCAGATTGAGATAAAATGTCCTTGACAGTTGCATGTGGGACATAAGCAATTACTTGTGCATTCACAAGATATGGCCTAAATGGTTTTATAGCTTTAACCAAAGCATATGCTTTCTTCTCCATGATTTCATATTTTAGCTCTGTAGCTTGTAGAGATTTACTATAAAAAGCTATAGGGTGCTCATGTCCTTCATTATCCTTTTGGAGAAGAACTGCAACCACTGTATGATAAGAAGCAAAAGAAAACATAGAAAAGGGCTTATTGTAATCAAGGGACTTCAACACTGGTGCCTCCTGAATGGCCCTCTTAATTTCACCAAAAACCTTTGAAGATTCTTCATCCTAGTAAAACTTTGTATCTTTCTTGAGCAATCTAACAATAGGCTTAACTATTTCTACAAAATTGGAAATGAACCTTCTAACAAAATTTACCTTGCCCAAGAAAGATTGGATACCTTTGACACTCTTTAGCTCAGGTACATTTTTTATAGCTTCAATTCTTTCAAGGTCTATTCTAACCCCTTCCTTGGAGACAATATGCCCAAGCAGCTTTCCTTCAGTGACAATAAAATGACACTTTTTTGGATTTAAAGAGACACCAAATTCATGAGCTTTATTGAAAACTTTTTCCAAGTGCCCACAGTGGTCATCTACCCTTTTGGAGAAACATGTTCAATTGTATTGGTACACAACCATGATAATGTTAATGAATTCTTTGAAAGCTACATCCATTGCTCTTTGGAAAGTAGCTCCAACATTTTTAAATAGAAAGGCATTCTTACATATACATATGTTCCCCAAGGGGTGGTAAAAGTAGTCTTGAACTATTCAAATTCTTTCACTAATACTTGGTTATATCCTGAGAACCCATCCATCATAGACAACAGGTCACAGTCAGTTACTCTCTGCAACATTGCTTCCATATTGGGAGAAGAATAATTGTCTTTTAAAGAAGCAACATTTAATTTTCTAAAATCAACACATAGCCTTATGTCCCCATTCTTCTTTCTAACTGGGACCAAATTAGATACCCATGATGAATTCCTTATGGGCTTAATGATCCCCTCTTTCCTCAACTTGGTTAACTCTTGTTGCATTTTAATTTCCAAAAGGGGGTTAATAGGTCTTTGTTTCTGTCGAAAAGTCTTAGCATCTGAAAGCATAGGGACTTCATGCTAAAACAGATCTTGTCTATACGCCTTCAGGTCTTCATAAGACCAAGCAAAAACATGCTTATATTTTTTCAATAAATTAATAAGGTTAACTTTGATGTGAGGAGATAATTTTTTTCCAATATATACCAACTTAGGGGATGATTCTGTCCCCAAGTTCACTTCCTCCAATTCATCTAACTTGGTGGTTGACTGTTGATGCAAATGACTGTCACTATGACTAAACATACCTTCCAATTCTACTAATCCCTTGGGTATTTCATTAGTTTCCAACTGAACCATGTCATTTCCAAACACTGTCTCTCTATCTTCAACCACTTCTACCAATGCATTGCAATCAATTTTCTATCCATCATAGTCATCAATAAATTGTATGAATTTGAGAAGGTCTTCATCATCCACAAACACTTGCCAATTATATACATTATCAGGAATAGCAGGCCTAGATTTTATCTCAACTGTGGATACACTAGTTAGTGTTACATCATCATTCTTTAATGCAACATTTGCTAAGAAGTCAGCCATGATTTTTTTTGATCTTTCTATCTAGTTAATAGAGAAAGCACAAAAATGTTCAATCACATCCCAAACAACATGTTTATACCTTTTCAAACAATCATTCTTAGATGCATACTTATACCTTACTTGAGAAACAACCAACTCTGAATCCCCAAAGACTCTTAACAACTGAATTCCATGCCTTTTAGTAATTTCAAGCCGCAATAACAAGGCTTCATATTCAACAGTGTTATTTGTACACTGGAAGGCTAGCAAAAAAAAGTATTTGACAGTTATACCTGATGGAGACACAAAAAGAACTCCTTCTCCAGATCCTTCTTTAGAACAAGCTCCATTAAAGTACATGTGCCACAAATCTTGTTGTTGAGATTCTAATGCAGTCACAATAGAATCGATATTTTTTAACTGAGGTAAAAGTGGTTGCATTCTAAAATTATCCAAATCTACATCAATCATGCAGTTTAACATATTGGGGTCTATTTTCTTAATTACCCTAGGGGCACATGGTTCTCTATACAATTTAACTTGGATTCCATTGATCAGGATTGTAGCATATGACAGATCCAACTGAACATTTCCATCTACTGTTGCAGCCCATTGTCTAGATAGTAGCATGCCATAATGGGGTTTTGTGTCAGATACTATGATGTCTATCTTATACGTTGCTTCAGGAAATGCTGCTATTTTTACCTCCATATCTTTCATTGTACCTATTACATGTACTTCTTTATTATCCATAGCATAACACTTTCCATATATAGTACTTACTGATAGTCCTAATTCTTTCATGACACCATATAACATCACATTTGTAGCAGCACCAGAATCTATCATGCAATTCTTGATCAGTCTATTATTCATCAATAAAGTTGCATAGAAAGGATCAACCTGTGAAGGCTCTTGTTTAATAGTTTTTCTAACATATACCTCTGGAGTTTTCAGCTCAAGATCCTTTTGATCCTTCATTGTAGTTGTAGGAAAAGATGCACTATTATAAGATATCTTAGAAAATAAAAACAAAGCAGCTTCTCTATGTTCCTTTATTTTCAATAATTCTACCAATGGAACTGTAACCTTCATTTGGGTCAAAGCCTCAGTCATATCAAAAGTGGGACTACTAATTAACTCAGTATTAATTTTAGCTTTCTCTACTTTAGGTTGACTTGCCTTCTTTACTGTAGCAGTCCCTTGTAAGTCACTAGTAGTATTATTATCCACACTCTTGGCTACATCTTCAGATTGGTCATTTTTGGCCTGACCATCTTGAGGCATGGCAGTACTACTTGCCGTCCTCTTCTGAGATACTTCCTTTATAAACATTGAGCTAGGTTCACCCTAATCTCCATCTTTTTAACTACTTCTCAAGTTGTAATTATGCTTGGCTTTGGCTATGGCAGCCTTAGTAAGATTTCTTACCTTTTCATCACTAGGTCTTCGGAGATGAACTTCTTCATCTTCAATGGTTACCACATTCAAAGTAGGATGCCAATCAAGTGTCAACTACCCCTGGTAACATTTGTTGGTAAATGCACACTCCAATGAGATATTGTAGGTGATGAAGGCTTTGTCATTGATGGCAACCTTGCAATCATATGATACCAGCAAGACAATATACCGACACACAGGACACCGATAGACAAAGGAAGGATACTGACACCCTGGCCAACAGGAATTTTGTAATTAATTATAAAATCATTGTAAGCTGACATGGCAAGTTGTAATATGACTCATATATGTATGAGATCATTGTAGAACATTTTGTAATAGTGTGATAGGTGAAATAAGGCAGACCTAATATGCGAATTATAGGTTAAGGGTTTATGTATGAAGTAGAGCTAAAACTAGTACTGGATCTAGCATAAAAGATGCTAATTTGAAGCAGTACAAGACATTGGATTTGTATAATCCATTTTGTAAGTCAGTGTGACTTCGTATTTTGTATTTGAGCAGTGAGCTCTAGGCACTTGGCCTTCCTGCATGTGCAGGCCCCTATTGTAAGAGTAATATTCACTTATTGGCCAGTAAGAGAATATTGTGGGTCACAAATCCCACCGAGGTTTTTCCCACACCGAGTTTCCTCATTAAACTACTGTGTTATGGTGTGTTTTTCATGTGGTTGTTGTTATCTTTGTTTGCTGCATTATTTATGGTTTACTGGTATACTGTATTGATATGTTTTACATGTTTTAAATCAAGTAAATTCTATAACCGGTTAGATACTAATTCACCCCCCCTCCCAGTATCTTTGGGAATCCTAACAACATTTATTATTATTTAGCACATCACATTCACTAGATTCACTTTGTGAAGACTCCTCATCACTTTCAATAATAGTTTCAAACATATTAATATCAGGCTCACCCTCTTTTCTCATGGATTCTTCAAGGGCTTGAGCTACAACACATTGATGAGGAGAATGTGGTCCATCACAAGCTATGCACCAGAGAGTATTTTCCATATTATGAACATTTCCTCCTTTCAAGGGATCTGGGGTATCTTGGCTCTGAGTATTTTTTGGCTTATCATTTTGAGGTTTGCCATCCTTCCAAGTAGTGTTGTAAGGCATGTCATGTAATCTAGGAGGCCTATCTTTCCAATTGTAATGATGCTTATCATTTTTACTTACCTTAGTAGTAAGATCTTTCTTGGCATTCATCAAATTCTCTATTTTGTCATCCTCCTTGGTAGCTTTATTTGGCTGTTGTTTTGATTCTTGCCATAACCTTCCATTAGTTCTCCTTCCTACTTTGCCAGATACTTTCCTATTACTTTCCACATTAATGGCAATCCTAAAAGCATCCTTTAGATTGTCCAGGTTCTTATCCCTTAGAATATAGGCCATTTTAGAATCAAAAGCATTATAATAAGTATTCAGACACATATTATCATCTAACTTGATAAAGCCTATGCATTGCTTTATGTAATCTAGCATTGAAATCTATGACAATCTCATTGTCATTCTTTCTAATATTATTGAACTCATTAAGCATGAAGCTCACATTTTTTTTATCACCATATTGTTCCTGGAAGCAATTCTTAAAATCCTCCCAAGAACCAATGCTATTCACATGTAGAACTCTATACCAATCCCTTGCATCATCTACCAAGGATTGTACAAATAGTTTCATGATGACATCTTCATCTACAATTTCATAATCATTTATCAGGTCACCAAATGATTTTAGGTGCTCTTCTACACTGATTGGATTATTACCAGCAAATTTATGAAGCCTATCTCTTAATTCAATAGGAACATGGCTAGGATACCCTGGGATTCCATCAAAAAAGAGTTGTCTATATAATTCCAAGTTAATGGGTCTTTTTTGGAACTGATTAGTATTAGAGTTATTACCAATATTCATTCTCACATTGGAACAATGAGTCAGAGGGATTTGGCTACCTTGATTAGTAATAGGAACTTGATTAGCTGGAGGAGTGCTCACCGGTAAGGTTGACTGAATCTTTACTAGAGGGAGTGAAGCATGCTGAGGTAAAGGTTTACTTAAGTCTATTGAAGGAAAAATTATAGGAGGAGCCTTTGGATAATTAATTTTCCATTTAACCTCTTGATTGGCTGCTTCCAATTCAACTTTCTATAATTCCCTTTGCAGGTCTTCTTTTTCCTGTCTCATTCTTTCTATTTCTTTCTCATGTGCAAACAACATGTGAGAAACTTCTACTATAGTTTTAGACCTAGACCCATCTTCCATACATTTCTATTTTCCTTTGTCAAAAACATTCCTAACAGGTTGTGGGTCACTAAGGACCTCCATACTTGGTTGCACAACAAATTTATATGCAGGGTTAATTTTGGCAACTAAATTTTCTCTGATGACTGGTCTGTCATCCTTACTCTTAGCTTCTTCTCGGGTGAATAATTCAAGATCAACAATCTGCCTTAAAAGCCTATCCCTCTCAATCAATTTAGCTTTCACTTCCTTTTCCTTATTTGCTTCCTTTTGTGCTCTTAGGGAAATTAAGTGATGGACTCTTCTACTATGAGCCTCAATTTCTTGGGACACCTTATCTTCATCAGGGAACATTTCCTGAGAATGTGACACATTTACTTGGTTGATATCAATTAAACTAATATTCCCATCTATAGTTCTTGGTATAGAGTCCATCTTCATATTGGAGCTATTCCTATCCTTCCCAGAGATACTAGTATGAGAAATATTTTGATTCAAAATTGGGACATCGTCATTATTACCAAATAAACTAGAATGGAAACCCAAAATGTCTTGCTCAGATTCACGGGAAGAACAATTTGAATTTGCATATATGGGCCTATCAGATAACTTACCCATATGAATTCTCTTTTGTACCCATGCAACACTAGATTCTCATGTGCAACTGATCTTTTCTAGCCTCTCTGTGTTTGTTTAGATAATCCCTCTTGCAATGTCTCTTGAGGATGTTTCCTCATAAATGACCCGGTGTATCAAATTCAGAACTTTTTGAAGTTATGAATAAATACAAAGGCCTCTTCTTCATGAGAAGAAGAAGACTCCTATTACTAGAAGGAAAGGTTCATGAAGTGATAAAAGATCCACATACTCATGCACAAGAAGATCTAAAGATGCATCAAGTGGCTGAAGCGAATAGGAAAGTTGAGCAAGAACCGAAAACTGGAAAATAGGATGAGGTGTATAACAGTGAAGGAAAACCGGTCACTGAACAAATGGACCCCATTGATGTTGATGCCTTAGATGGTGAAAATATTACTTAGGGTACACCATTAGAAAGAACAAGACAGGAGAAGCAGGTAGAAGAAGAAAAGAAGCAACATGAAGCAAAAAAAGAAGAAATAGGTAGAAGAAGAGGAGAAGAAGAGAAGAGAAGAAGAAAATAAGAAACAAGAGGAAGAGAAGAAGAAGAAGGAAGAGGAAAAGAAAGAAGAGGAGAAGCGAAAAGAGGAAGAGAAGAAACATGATGAGGAGAAGAGAAAGAAGGAAGAGGAGAAGAAGAAGGATGAAGAAGAGAAGAAGCAAAAAGATGAAGAAAAGAGACAAGAAGAAGAGAAAAGAAAGAAAGAAGAAGAGGAGTAGAGGAAGGCTCAAGAAGATAAGAAAAAAGCCAAGGACAAGGAAGCAGCAGCAAAGAGCACATAGGTGGAGACCCCAATGGCAACCAATAGTCAGGCTAAACCAGTTGACATTACTAGTCCCATTGACCTCCAATCTGCAAATGAATCAGAGTTGCTGCAGAGCATTAAGGTTACTCAAGAACGTCTGGAAGTGATAAGGAGGAAAAAGAAGCAAGATGTGATCCAAGCTGTGGTGGACACTCTTACTAGTTTGATACCTGGTATGAACCTTCCCAGTATTGATTCCTCACTTGCAGAATTGAAGCTCCTATGTACAATTGTACAAGACCAGGTGCAAAGCCTAGAAGAGGTTGCAGAAGCAAATGCCAAGAACAAATATCAAAAGGCTCTGGACACTGCCTTGGTGAGAAAGTTAATAGAGCTATGGTCTGATCTTTAGAAGGCACAAAAGGACATTAGAGATGCAATGGATGAGGGTAATCTACTACTCAGCAAGATTTGCCAACCTCATTTATTCTGTGATGATGTTCTCACTTAGAAGGACAAACTACAAACTGATATGCAATCATTTATTAGCACCTTCAAGATGCCTTATGACTCCTTCTCCACATATGGACAAACTGCTCATCAGTTTCAACTTAAGTTTGCAAGGCTAGAGGCAGAGATAAGCAACTGGACATGAAATTTGCAGGAACTTCAATTGGTCCTACTGCCAAGATTGCAAATTCTCCAGAAATGCTATCTAAATCTTGATGCCCTAATGGTCACTCAAGAGATGAGCATGATAGATGCCATGGAAGAACAGGTCTCCCAGATGCAAATAGAGAAAGAGGTGGCTACCTCCCTACTTGACTCATGGTCCTTATCCATGAAGCAATTTTTGCAAGACTTTAAATCAGTTTTTGACAAGTTTTACTCTTTACTGTCATAAACACTTATTATTTTAATACTAATGAAACAAAGGTTAGTCTGCAATTCTTTTGTCATTGTTGGCAAAGGGGGAGAAGTATATAAAATTTGATGCATACTATGTATACTTTCATGTTATTTCTATTAAGGAGTAGTATACATTGTATTTTCTGCAAAAGGGATAGTGTATATGCTTAGGGGGAGTAATTTTGATTATGGCATATTTTTGTTGTAAAACACTTAGATGTCAAAATTTTCCTAAGTGTTTCCATCAATGCCAAAGGGGGAGATTGTTGGCATTTTTGATGATTGATGCTGTGATTGTCATTGATGGACACACACTTGATTTTAGATCACTTTTTGTATGTATGAGTTAAAGCTCAACCGGTATTTGTTCCAACCGTTATGATGTATTATAGTCTTTAGACTATTGCTGTTTTGCAGAAAGTGTTTACCAATCTCAAGCGGTATGAAGACCCCAAGTGGTTCGAGGATCTCAAGAGGTATGAAGGAACACAGTGACACAACTCATATTTCCTAGTCTTCATTTTGTCAAACCAACAACCGGTATTTTTCTTAAATTGGTATTTTTCTTAAACCGGTATTTTGTTTGAACCGGTAATACTCTATGATGAGTTACCAACTGGCATTTTGTGATGAATTACCATCCACCGATTGTTTTGTGGTGCTGACACTCTGGCAGTGCTTTTTAGGTCATGTTACCAAATATGTCCAGATGCACTGAACCTAGGAAATTGCATTGTAATCCTATTGGACCGACATGAAATCAAATTCCTTTATAAGGACATCATGTCTAGGGTTTTAGGTTGTTGCTAGGGTTTAAGATGGTTGATGAGTTTTTGTAATTGTGAATATAGAAGAGAAGCTCAGGTCTATGAGAGAAAGTAGAGTGTGAATGTGTTGAAGACTGAAGTAATGCTAGAATGCATTAGGAACAAGCTATCAAGGATCTAACCAAGTAATCTATGCTATTTGCTAGATCACTCACTTGTTGATTACTCACATCTTTGACAAGTCTGAAGCCCTTAACCGGGTACGCCCAAAAATCCTTTTGTAAATCCTCTAACAAGGTGGTTCACATCCATGAATCTAAAATCCTCTAGCAAGGTAGTCTTTAATCAGACTTATCTCCTAACAGAGATTGAGATTCCTAATAGGATCAGTTTTGGTAAAGAACATTGTATGACCTTAATCGGTCTGGTTCCTATTCTATAGATAGTTACTTGTGAGTTTCATCTCACTGTGGTTTTTCCCATTTAGGTTTCCACGTCAAAATCTCTTGTGTTATGGTGATTGTGCTTCTGTGGGTGAATGCATTATTTGCTATTTGGTTTGCATGTGTGCTAACCGATTTGTTTGCTAAACTGTTTTACTGGTTTACTGCTAGACTAGTAAAGTGTTTAAGTACACTAATTTTTGGCATACTAATTCACTCCCCCTCTTAGTATTCATCAGGTTTTTCCCCTTACAGGGTGTCCACATACAAATACAGGTGTTATTTGTTGTGGATGTTATTATCTCTCTGTTTCATGCATTAATCTTTACCGGTACTGCAATTAACTGATAAACTATCTACCGACATTAAGTTTGGTTTACCGTTATTAAGCATTAAGTTTGGTTAAGTTGTTTTTGGTTTGAATTTATTTGACAACTGATTCACCCCCCCTTTCAGTTGTCTTTGGGAGCTAACGGATGTTGCTTTCAAAGCATCCATGATGCATGCACCAACAAGGAGAAGGAAGAAAACCGATAGTAGTTCTACTACTAGAACCGGTAATTCCCATGAAAGTGGCAATCTGCTATCTAAGAAACATGAGCAAGATGAAATTGAAGCTCTATTGGAAAGAAGATTGCCAAGAGGTAAAGGAAAATACAAAGCTAAACTACCTTTAAAGTGCTTCTCCTGTAATAAGATAGGTCATATTGCTTCAAGATGCCCTGACAATGATAGAGACAGGAAGGATAGTTTTAGAAGCTACAGGGACAGGAGCAAGAAGGAATGTTATCTTGTAGAAGAAGGAGTCACTGATGAAGAATTAGAGGGATCTGATGGAGATGACATTGCATTTTTGGTTGTCAAGGAGGACAACACATATAAAGGAGATATGAAATTAATTTCTAGCACAAACCACTGTGGAGAATGGGCGATTGATAGTGGTTGCACTCACCACTTAATCGGTGATAGAAACAAATTCCTTAGCATGGAGGACTGCAATGGAGGAACTGTGAGATTCAGAAATGATGCCCCTTATGCAGTAAAAGGTAATGGGTCTATAGCCCTGAATGATAAGACAAATTATGATGATGTCTATTGGGTTGAAGGATTAAAATATAGTTTGTTAATTGTTTCACAACTTAAAAATAAGGGTAACGGGTTAGAGTTCAATGAAGGAATATGTAAAATAAATGACAAATCAAGAAGTCTGATTGCCACTGGTAAATAGTTAAGAGGCAATATGTTTCATCTAGACACCACCATAGGTAATTGTTTAGTGGCTAAGGTTGAAGACAACTAGTTGTGGCACAAAATATTGTGTCATGTTAACTTTTATAGCATAGAAAAATTCAGTAAGGCAAAATCTGTCAGAGGTATGCCTGACATAGTAAAACCTGAAAAATGCTATGTGCAAAGAGTGTCAACTAGGAAAGTTGATCAGGTCTAGTTTCAGCAGTAAAACTTTCTAATCTGAAAATGTGCTGGACTTAGTTCACATAGACCTATGCGGTCCCATGAGAACCAAGAGTTTCTATGGAGATCAATATTTTATGTTGTTCATAGATGACTTCTCAAGAATGATGTGGGTTGTATTCTTGAAGGAAAAATCCGAAGCCTTTCACATGTTTAAGGCTCAAGTAGAAAGAGGAACCGGTAAGAATCTAAAGTGTTTGAGATTAGATAGAGGAGGACAGTTCACCTCTCAAGAGTTCATGAATTACATCGAGGAATAGGGGATTATGAGACAAATGTCTGCACGTAGAACACCTCAGTAGAATGAAGTTCCTAAAAGAAGAAACAAAACTCTTATTGATTGTGCAAGGACTCTGATGATACAGAAGGACATCCCACATATCTTTTGGAGAGAAGTAATAAATACTTATGTATACACTTTGAACTAGATACAGGTAAAGAAAGGGATAAATAAAACTCCCTATGAATTATGGAGTGGATACTCACCAAAGAGTAAGGCATACCAGTGTTACTCAACAAAGAGCAAGGTATACCTGTGTTTAAACAAAAGGACCCCCAAGATTGTGGAATGTGCAAATATCAGAGTAGATGAGTACTCTGAGAAAAATGAACAAGATAGTAAGAGTGAACCGAAGGACTATAAAGGGTTCGAGTACATTGTATCAGTAGAACCTACTGAAGAATCCTATGAAGTAGAACCTGCACAACCAGTAGAAGAAGCTCCAAGGAGGGAATCGATATTGGCTAAATATGTCAGAAATAATCACTATGCAAAAAATATCATCCGTGACAAGGATGCAGGAGTTCTAACCAAAAGAAGAGCAAGAGAGAATGGGTGTATGCTCTCCATTTTTTAGCCCAAAACAACAAAGGAGGCTCTAAACGATGATGATTGGATCAAAGCCATGGAAGAAGAACTAGAGAAAATTGAGAAAAATGATACATGGACTCTAGTGCCCAGACTAGAAAACAAAAATTTAATAGGCACCAAGTGGGTGTTCAGAAATAAAATGGATGAAACCGGTAAAGTGATAAGAAATAAAGCAAGATTGGGTTGTAAGGGCTATGCTCAAGAAGGAGGTTTGGACTATGGAGAAACCTTCACAGTGGTGGCCAGGATGGAAGGGGTCATAATTTTGTTGGCCTATGCTACTTATAAAAGGTTTAAAGTATACCAAATGGATGTCAAATCGACATTCTTAAATTGGGTGTTAGAGGAAGAAGTATACATAGATAAATTGAAAGAGTTTGTATTTGAAGATGGGAGGAATATGGTATGCAAGTTGTAGAAGGCTATGTATGGGCTGAAACAAGCACCGAGAGCTTGGTATGAGAGGTTACACTCATATCTGCTAAGCATAGGGTTCAAAAGAACTAGTGATAACAATAACCTGTATCTGAAGAGTGGGGATGAAGAAAAACACATAATTGTTGAGATCTTTGTAGATGATATCATCTTTGGGGGAGATGATGAGATGAGCAGAAGATTTGTAGAACAAATGTAGAAAGAATTTGAGATGTCCATGATTGGTGAGATAAAGTTTTTAATTAACATGTAAGTCTCTCAATTAAAGAATGACATCTTCATCAGTCAGACTAAGTACATAAGGGAAATTTTGAAAACTTTTGGAATGGAAGATTGCAACCTATTGGAACTCCAATGGTTACAGGTTGCAAGCTATCTAAATATGATGAGGCTAAAGAAGTGAATGAGGCACTTTACCAGTCCATGATTTGTAAGTTACAGTATGAAGACCGGACATAGCACAAGATATTGGCTTGGTTGCCAGATTTTTTGCAAATCCGAAAGAGACACATAATGGCAATCCAAAGAATATTTAGATACCTAAAGGGGATTGATGAGTATGGTCTCTGGTATCCACACAAGGGAGACTTTAGTTTAAGTGTATTTACTAATTCAGATTGGGATGGAAACATCGATGATAGGAAGAGCACTAGTGGAGGTACATTCTTTCTCAGAGACAGGATTGTATCTTGGACAAGTAAGAAACAAAACTACATATCTCAATCCACAGCCGAGGCTGAGTATATAGTTGTTTCAATCAACTCCACATAGATAGTTTGGATCAAGCAACTACTGTAAGGAATACAAAACAAATTGGTTGGACCGGTAGTGATTCATTATGACAACACTAGTGCCATTGACATATCCAAGAACCCAGTGATGCACTCCAAAACAAAGCATATAGCCATCAAATATCACTATATAAGGGAAAAAGTTCAAGAAAAGGAAGTGATATTAGAGTACATACCAACAAAAGAGCAAGTGGTTGATATCTTCACTAAGCCACTACATAAGGACACCTTTGACTATCTTAGAGATAAGTTGGGGTTTATGCCCCTCCATTCAGTAAAGTAAGCAAACAGGGTTCTATATCAATCTATTATGATTTCAAGTTTTTTTAGAAATGACTAGATTGATGTGTGTGGACTACTCCAGTAAGGGGGAGAAGTTTTGTTAAGTGTTCAAAAAGGACTCTTTGGCATTGTGGTCAAAGGGGGAGATATGATTAGAGTGCTTAAGCATTGGTTGGTAGTGACTGAGTTGAATTTATTGTATTAGAGTATGACCAGTGACAAGGGGAGATATTCATTACTCAGGGAAGAAGGAATGACTAGACTAGTACAGAGATGAAGGAAAATACAACTAATTAGCCAGATTTTGAAGTGTTTGCCATCAATGCCAAAGGGGGAGATTGCTGGATTGTTGGAATTGACAACACCGGTCAATCCAAAGAACTAGTATATGTGCTAAGATTTGTCATTGATGTCCAACACTTACTGGTGAAGACACTAACCAGTGAAGTGGTATAGGTAGAGTAGTGTTGTTTTTCAGTAAGCAAAAGTGATGACTTACAATACATGGAAACAACATTGGTATTGAATGATCAAAGTTTCAATCAGCTAAAGGAAATATAGACTAAGCCAACTGGTCTATCATTCAGGAAGATCGAACACTTTGATGATGAAGTCACAAAAGGTGACTTAGGAAGGAAAACTTGAAGTTGTAGGAAAACTAGTAACTCATTGGAAAATAGGGGAAGAGACTTGATGCTAGCACAACAAATCGACAATTAAAGGATGAACTAGTAATATAGAAGTGCAATAGCATACCGCTACACCAGTATGACAAAAGGAAGACAAGTAATCACCATAAATCTCAGAGCGGTGATTGGTTATTCAGTTGTGGTGGAAAAGGATGAGTTGGTGAGCTTGTGTCTATGCCAAATCACATGTTGGTAAGGTCAACTTTTAGTTATCATGTAGTCAAGCATGATTACATGTGGATTTTATGGTTCACACTTATTTGACTGAACACGACTTAGAAGTTTCTATCTTTGGGAGATGCGGTGGAAGAAGTTGTTAAACACTTGGCATAATTATTGTAAGGTGCACAGAGAAAGAGAGGGAGATTTTGAATTTGAAATCTCTGGAAATCCATGATTGCTTTGATTGAGGGAATGCCTAAAAGTGTCAGTAGAAATAGTATAAAGTGTTCTTGATCATTCAGAAGATTTTGATCATGAAATTTGAAACAACTAAATCTTGTTGAAGGCGATCCAAGGTGAAGAGCAGAGAGAGAAGAAGTCCTAAGAGGTGTTAGCACAATAGAGTGTGTTTGAGGTAGATTGTCTAAGTGTAGAGTTGAGAGATGGAGAATCAGCTGATTGCAGAGCCAAAGGAAAGAGAATCGGTTGAGTATAGAGCCAAAGGACAAAGAACCAACTAAGTGCAAAGTTGAAGGACAAAGGACCAACATAGTGTAGAGTTGAAGGACAAAGGACTGACAAAGTGCAGAGCCGAAGGTAAGAGGAATGGCAGAGTGCAATGTCAAGAATGTCGAGGGATAGGTGACCGGTTGAGTGAAGAGCCGAAGGTGTAAGAAGAAAACTGGTGCTATGCAGAGAAGACACAACCGGTGTGTATTGAGTGTGATGCATATTGAGATTTGATCAAGCTATCAATAGCTAATTCAGCAGATTATCCATCTGTTTCTTTCTAACCACTGCAACATAAATCCCTTAACTAAGTGGAATTTAATAGGTCCCTATTGTAAAATCCCTTAATCGGGTGACATCTTAATTGATGTTCTAAGTCCTTTAACCAGGCTACCTTTAATAGGGTAAAGGCACTAACTGGCCTTGATCAAAATCCCTTAATCGGGAGGCACCTAACAGTGTCTTTGTAATCTCTTAATAGGGATGGCTCCTCACCAGGCATACTTCAGAAGAGTACAAATTTTGTGAGTTCCTACTCACACCGTGGTTTATCCAATTTGGGTTTCCATGAGATAACTTCTTGGTGTCACTGTAAACTTTTCATGTTTGCATATTTTACTTCAGTGATTAAGTATATTGTTGGATTTTAGATGAATGCAGATTTACATTAAAAGTTAAATTGTGAAAAATTGATTAATTGTTGGTTCACCCCTCGCCTCTCGGCACTGGTTGGGACTAATTTATATTATCATCCCACATCTTACATGGATTATCAATGATGGGGAGAAGGAAAATTTTTGGGATGATTCTTGGGGTGGTTTCCTTCCCCTACGTAGATTTGAAGAACTCAGTGAAGCTAGAATTTACCTTCAGCAACACTAGGGCAGAAAAGTGAAGGATTTCTTCCTTCCTATCAATTCCTTCTTTTCAAATGTACATCTTAAGAGTCTCTTGGATTGCGCCTTTCCAGAATACCAAAAGGATCAGTTAAGGATGTTAATTAAGCAAAGAAAGATCTTCTCTGATAAATCAGATACTCTTTCTTGGCCCCCTTCCAATTCAGGAAATTACACAGTCAAGTCTGGATACTTATCTCTCACTCAACAAGGTAAGTCCACCTCTGCCTCAAATGATTGGCCTCAAAACCTCTATTGGAATGATGCAGTCCTTCCAAAAGCGGGCATGTTCTCATGGTTAACACTTAATAATCGCATCTTGACATCTAAAAGACTATCTAAGATGGGAATCACTCCCCCTTTTAACTGTCTTATGTGTGGACAACAAGATGAGACATCCAACCACTTGTTACTAACATGTAATTTTCTCAACAGTGTTGGTCTTGGCTTCAATGCAAACTCGATTGGTTCTCTGCTCTCCCAAACACCCTAATGAAATTATTTCTCTCATGGCCTTTTCTTCATCAAGACTCCTTGTTCTCCTCTCTTTGGAGCATAGGCCCATCCATCCTCATATGTAATCTTTGGTGAGAAATAAATAGACACATATCTACAAAAGAATCCCTTCCACTTCCGCTTGTTATAAATCATCTTTGAGCAATCTATATCTGAAGTGGTTATGGCTAAAGTTTTTAGACAAGGCTCTTCTAGTATATTGACTAATTGGGATTCTCAATGTTTAAATCAGTGGAAAGCACTCTACTCCCCTAATCCTGGGATTTGGCCCCAAAAAGAAAATAATCTCATATCAAATATCTCTTGGATTGCTCCACCTCAAGATATTTTATAAATTGAATTTTGATGGGGCCTCTCATGATAACCCTGGTCCATCTGGTGCAGGTTGTGTTATTCAGGATCACTGAAGTTTTATAATCAAAGTGTTTACCCTCAAAATTCCTCCTAGGACTAATAACCAAGCCGAGGCTTAGGCTCTCCTAGCTAGAGTAAATCTTGTAAAACAACTAGGCTTTAAAAAAAAATTGTTTAAGGGAGATTCTTTGAACATCATAAATGCTTGTAAGAACCTTCAGTCTTCAAACTAGGCCATTAGTTACATACTAAAACAAGCATCCTTAGTTTTAGGTAATATGGATTATTATCAACTCTCCCACTATTTTAGGGAGGGTAATTCAATGACTGATGAAGTGGCAAGCATTAGACTTCAACTTCCTACAGGGGAAATTCAATTTTCTACTCCCATCCCGAATCACTTTGTGGAACTAATTCGAAGGATAACATTGGATTTAGGTAAATTAAATATTTCTCACTAATCTTATTTTTATTGCAGGGCTAGTATGATTTTTGTCACCACATGCATCTATACTACTAGATGCATTGTGCTGCATGGTGGAATTTTTGTTCAAACTAAATGCATGGATAAGATTTTTGCTTCAGTATGAGACATTTGGGAATTTTGTAGGTGTTTAGATCTGGTGCCCATTGCATGTTTTTTGTTTGCTTCCCCCTCTAGTCTTCAGATCTTACTTTCATAACAATTGGTGATTGAAATGGTCCTAGTTTTGCCACTTGTCCAGACAAATTTGTTGGTGGTCTCCTTTGTTGATTGGGAAAATTTTATACTTGTGAAATTGTTCAGAAATGGGCTTCTTCTTCTTAATATACAAGGGAATGTTATTGATGGGATGCTCAATTTGATTGGTGCTTCTTTGGGGCTGGTATTTTATGATGTTGCAGTTTGATAGCTTGTTTCAAGTTTACAGCAATATTGATACTTTCATAGTTTTTGTTTTGTTGTAGCTTTAATATTTTTAGGCTCAACTCCAGAGAGTTCTTGCAATCTGCAATTTTGTCCTTGTTTCTTCTCCATAAGATAACATCGGATCTACAACAATTTTATAGAATGCTGATGATATAGATATAAAATCAACTCAAAACACTAGGTGAATATTGAAGGCTTTTTGTTCTATCTTCCAGATCATAGAAATTTGCATATGCTGTTTGGATTGGAGTTTGATGTGATACATAGAAATTTGCACATTTGAAATATTTTTAGAATGGTGTAATGAATACATATAGTAGATGATAAACCATATTCTGTAATCTCTGCCAGCATCTTCTATGTTGATGCAAAATGTCAAGTGTACTGATTGACAAAAGGCCTCAAAGAATTGTGGTCTTATTGTTAGTTTCAAATCATGTGGGAGTCACTCAAAACCTCTTCATTGCATACATGTAACCTTTTATTATAATTAATAAAGTTCAAGTTCTTGCCTTTTATTTTAAAAAAAAAAAATTTGTCATTCACTTTTGTTCAACTACAACCAAGTTTAGGCCTAATAAAAGAATTGTCAATTACCAACAAATTAGAAACTTAAAGTACACATGCCTAAAGTGGATGCTAATGGTTATAGGATATTAGATAAACCCTATATGATATGAAAACTATAACTATGGAGAATATTTTAAGGTATAACATAATGAATTAAATTTTCTCTAAAAAATGTGTTCTTACACAGAATAAGCATTTATCAACGCATCTTATTTTTAGAACAAATTTGATAAAAAATATATTTAAAGAAATGTAGCATCCTAAAATTGTGACACTTGCAATTTCGACTGCATTTGGGTCTTCACGATGGCGATGCAACATGGAACCTGAATGGAGACCCCGAAACTTGTTCATGACATCAAAAACTGCATTTTTCAGCACCCTGGCTTGATCCTCCTTGTACCCTTCTGTCCCTGGAGGTGGGACCATGGCGCCCAGTGCCCTGGTCCCTGGCCCTATTTTGGGCCCGGTCTCTTATGGGGCTTCGGGTCTTTAAGTTTGCAAATTGGAAAATAATGTTTCCTGGTCGGCCTAAGGTCAGGAAACTCAGTCTATCAACCCTAATTAACAAGTATATAAACTACATTTCCTCTCCCATTTTGGTAGATGGGAAAAAAAGGCGGAAACGATATTCAAACATTCAAGCATTCAAGCGTTCTTTCAAGCAATTGAGCATTCTAAGTCTCCATTCAAGGCTAGGTGTTGCATTCAAGACAAGGATTCAACCATTGAAGAGGAGATCACATACAACATACAACATACTACATACATTACACCTTCGCATGTAAGAATACAAACATTCTCACAACAAGGTATCAGTACTTGTTTACATTACAAACATTTACATTTACAGCATTCTCATTTCTTGGTTAATTCCAAAACCGGGGTTTGACCTAAAGGCAAACCCCTCATCCCTAACCCCCCAATCATCCTCTCTTTTTTGTGTGTAGGTTGTAAGTACGTGGCTGTAATTGAAGATCTGGAATCCTTGTGCAGAGACGAACAAATCCACCTTCATTTCGCGGATTTTTCGGAGGACCGTGTGCACGCCGGGCGCCATCGTCCCATCAACTTTCGCTCAAATTTGCAGAACAGCACCGTCTCAACATTTTACTGCTAATTCTAGGTCCGCAGCTTCATCCCATATCCCTATCTCTATTTATAAGTGAATCTTTCTTGCTTTACATGCATTCCTAGTTCAATCTTTCTATCTACATTCTTTACAAAAGAGGGTATCCTTGATGTCTTAACCCTTGAAACTCATATAGAATCCAATCTTGCATTGCGTGGGATTGGATCTTGTGGGTTTCAACCCCTCTTTTGAATGTAAAGTCTCTCCTAAGTGAAAACCATCAACCCTAGTGACTCTCCCTTCTCTCTCCTTGGAGTCGGGGAGGGGAGAACGACTAGGGTTCGATTTTTCCGCTTTACATTTTGGTGAACCCGACATGAACATCCTCATTCTGATTATTCATGGTTAGATCTGAAAAATTTTCTTCCCTAATTACATTTCCATGTTTGATCTTTTGCAAATTTTAGAGGTTGATTGCATAAAAACCCTAAAATTTTCTTTTTAGTAATTGAGCTTGTGAAATGTTCAATTGTTAATGCTTGTTTCAGATCTACCCTTCTATTGCAAATTATCAATTCATATTTGTGCTTTAATTCTAAAAATTAAGTGGTTAAATGTCAAAACCCTAATTTTTAAAACCTTCTTGATTCAACCTTTGACTGATAATTTCACTAATCAAAACACCTCCAAATCGGTTGTAACTTTGGATTCCGCAATAAAATCACAATATCTTTCATCCCTGAAAAATTGGAAAAAAGTTGCGAGGACCGTGTGCACCCCGAGCGCCATCGTCCCCGACATTTTTTCCGAAATTTCGGGAGCTAGATCTTACTGTATTTTTCTACTAAAATCCAGAATTTTGGCTGATTTTATCAATTTTAACACTTTCAAAATTAAAGTCGAAGTTGGTCTAGCGATTGCTTGGATTGAGGCTTCTAATCATTCAAAGAATTGTTGAAATTGAAATTCATATCAAAATTGTGTTCCTTACTGTACTAAATCTGAAAAGTGTGTTGGCATTCATTCAAAATTTCAGTGTTTTATTCAAATCTTTACAATTTGTGACTTTTGAAATTAAGTGTTTAATTGCAACAACCTTGATTTCCACTTTCAAAATTGAATTTTGCGTGAAATTGAGTCAATTTTTAAATTTCAACACTTGCATTGCTTTCAGCATTCCCTCTAAAATCATAAAATTCAAAATTTCAGTTTCCCCCTCTTTTTCAAAATTCAAATTTTACATTTTGCAACAATCTTGGTAGGGTTCAATTTTGAGATTGCAACTTTAATTTGGCCTATCTACAGATCGTAAAATCACTCAATTTTTTCAGATTAGCTTTAAAATAATCATAACTTTCATCCTTGAAAATTTCGAAAAAAGTTGCGAGGACCGTGTGCACTCCGTTCGCCACAGTCCCGGACATTTTTTCAGAAATTTCAGGAGATTGTCCTGATTGCATTTAACAGCTTAAATCTAGGAGATTGGCTGATTTTATTAAAATTTGCTACCTCTAAAATTCAAAATCTTCTCTCTCTCTTTAGTGCATGAGTTTTACAACAATAATCCCTACTTGCACTATTCCCGTTAGACGAAGCCTTAGAATTAAGTCTTTCCAAGGTGTAATTACCGAGGAGATGGAACCTAATTTGAATGGCCTTTTTAATGAGGACATGGGTAATTCCTCTAATCCTCTTAATGATGAAGAAGCTCTCCATGAGGTTTCTATAGAACAACTTTCAAAATTGGATAACCAATTTGATGATTTTCGACAATGGATGTCTCAAGAATACCCCGATAGCGAAGCTCTTTCATTAATTGAGGGTCTAAAATGTATGGTTCAAAGTGATAAGAATGGAATTGATATTTTGCATGGTATTGCACACATTGTGGATTCGAATGTGATGCCTATGAAGAATTGTGCTGAAACTTTAGGTTATACACAACATCCTACTCAAGTCAATCATTCTATTCCTTTGACAACTCCTATTGCTAGTATACCTACTTTTACATCAAACATAATGACTACTTCAATACAAGACATTCCTCCTATGATCACTAATCATGGGGGCAATCCTTCTTCTTCAATCAACCCTCTTCCTTCATTCAATCCGACTTCTTCATTCATTCCTTCAATGAGTGTTCCTATTATATCTCCACAAATGAACATGACGCAAGGGGGCAATTCATTTAACCATTCCATTCCTCCTTGTAGTGTTCCTCCTTTCCAATCATCTCCTATGACTAACTATCATAGTGTCCCACCACCTTACTCTCTACCTTCTTTTAATAACATAACACCTCCATCACAATCTAACATGTCTAATATGAACTCTTCGACTGAAGCGACCATTAACAATCTTGCACAAACTATCTCTTCTTTATAGCAACAAATTGCCTCTATGAGTCAATCTAAGTTTAGTGTGCCCACATTTGATGTGGCGAGCCCACTTTCTCTTGATGTTGTTCGAGCTATTCCCCCTAAACATGTTGAAATTCCGCATTTGGAGCTTTATAATGGTAAGGGTGATCCTCTAACACATGTTAAGACCTTTCAAACAATTTCAACAATTTCAAAACAATATAAGTCCTAAAGTTACTTTGATTGATTTAATGTATTGTAAACAAGGTGTTAAAGAAAAAGTGACTGATTTCATTGGTAGATATAAGCATTTGTATGCTCAAATTTCTTTTCCAGTGCCTGACAATGATATTCAAAGAATCTTTATTTCTAATTTACAAAAAGATATTAGAGAAAAACTCCTATTTTCTGAGTTTACTTCTTTCCAACAATTGTGCGCAACTCTTCACAATTATCAACTGACTGTGAGTCAAATGGAACAAGAAAATCCTATGGCTCCGAGTGATAAGGGTGATAGTAGTCAACAACCATTTGGGAAGTTTAAACCAAACAGAGAGTCCATTAAATTCAATGAAAACATCATCAACAACAATGTGAATGCGACATCAGGTGTGCCTCCTATTTCTAAGTTTTTCAAGAAAGAAAGAAAATTTACTCCTTTGAATGAATCATTGCATAGTATTATGAATAAGTTATTGGAACAAAATGTGCTTACTCTTCCTCCTATAAGGCAAATAGATCCTGCAAAGATTAATTCACTCTATTTTGATAACAAATCTTTTTGTGAATTTCATCGTCAACCTGGGCATGATACTGAGAAATGTTTTGCTTTAAAGGGTAAAATTCAAGATTTGATTGATAATAATACTATCTCTATTTCTGGTGTGAATGATAAAGGCAACACATCTATAGCTCCTCCTAACCAAAATCTTAAGATTTTTACTGATCCATTACCTTCTCATACCTCTAATGCGATTGATACTACTGATTCCTCTGTCTCACCTGATGATCTTGTGTCTATGACTCCGAATGTGATTAACTTTTTAGAGCAGCAAAAAATCCCTAAAGAACCTTCCATCACCTTTGATTCTAGTGAAACTATCAGGGCACCTGATGGTCCTTTATATATAGTTGCAAAAGTCAAGAATACACCTTGCCGTGGAGTGCTTATTGATCCTTCTTGTATGGTTAATGTCATTACTGAAGAATTTCTTTTTACTTTGCAATTGAATCAAGTGATCTATGATGAAACAAATGTGGTTGTGAAACTATTTGATGCATTTTCTTCTCCTGCAATTGGTTCTATTACATTACCTATTGAGGTCCATAACAAATCCCTTGATGTGGACTTTGCTATTATTCCATCATCTGAACAATTTCGTGTGAAGCTAGGCTATCCTTGGCTATCTTCCATGAAAGCTATTGCTTCTCCTATTCACAAGTGTTTGAAATTTCCCCATAATGGTGAAGTTGTTACTGTCAATCATAGTCTCTTTAAACCAGCTGAAAGAACTTCTAGCATTCCTATTGATTACTTTTGGCCTAAACAATTCCAATCTCTTCCACCGCGAAGTGATCATCTTTTCAAATCTTATCAAAAGTGGAAAAAAGATATGATCCTATCTCTAAGTGAACCTAGAACACCCAAACTTGATATTCCTATCATTATTGAGAAGGAAGTTCTTCCTTTGAAAGATAAAACTAATGTCTTTCCTCAAGAAGATTCCCAACCCATCCCTATGAATGTGATTATGCCTATATCTAATAAACTTCCTAAAAGTAGACCTATCCCTCCTCGTCATGATGGACTTGGTCTCCTTCCTAAACCAAATATTCCTCCCTTATATGGAGCAGTTCCTCCTCCTTCCTCTTATGGAGAGAAGAGACCTTCCTCTTCTCCTATTATTCAACCTAAGAGACCACAACCTAAACACCCAAGTGATAAGGATGAGAACATTCCTCCTCCTCAATCTCCTCAACTCCCTACTAAGACTAGACGAAATCGTTCTGCACGTGAATGCCGATGAAAGCATCGTCTTAGAGCTCAGGCAGTTGCTTCTCAAACTTTTCAATCCCCAAAAACACCTTTAGCCAGTATTATTCCATTTTCTCCTCAGCCGCCGATTGAGCCAAAATCT
This sequence comes from Cryptomeria japonica, assembly GCF_030272615.1. Classification (NCBI taxonomy): domain Eukaryota; kingdom Viridiplantae; phylum Streptophyta; class Pinopsida; order Cupressales; family Cupressaceae; genus Cryptomeria; species Cryptomeria japonica. The sequence goes on along the minus strand of NC_081409.1, from coordinate 314,713,228 downwards.
CCTAAACATAAGATGCATGATGGTCTTGATCCTGTGCGAGTTAAAGATCCTATTTTTATAAATCTTGATGATGCTATAGATGAAAATGTTATTCATGATGAAAATGTTACTCCTGTTCATTCTGATAGTGAATATGAATATGTTGATGTTGATAACCATCTATCTAACGAATTTTCTAAAGCACTTATCCTAGCTCCTAGACAAGAACAACGTGGCTCAGAACATGAACATAGCCCTTGTTTGGATCTTGTGATAGCTCCATCTGCTATGTTGGATGTTCCTCCTCTAGTGCGTTTCCTACCTTCCCGAAATATTGATCAGCAAGATCGGGGGGTAGATGACGTGCTAGACTAGTTCATTAGCATAGCAGACTCTCTCCTCCTCTCTTGTGTTACTTCTTCTATGTGTTATTCTCATTCTTCTATTTGTTGTCCTTAGTGTTGTCTACTTGAGGATGATGCAAAGCATTGAGATCTCTTTTGGTCTCTCTCATGTTGACTCAAAAGACACATGTGTTCCCTTCTTCTAGGTGACCTTCCTTGATTGGGGAATGAAGAACAATTATGCATACATACATATGATATACATGAATTATCATACAGCATACTAACCCCAAGGAAAGCGAAGTCACCTTGTGCTTTGTGTTTTGTGTCTATTATCCTTGGGCTTATCTCACACTCAGGGGCTAAATCCTTGCGATAACGTGCTCCTTCTCATTTCTTATATGTATCACTACCTTAAAGCAATCACCCCCGATGAGGAATGTGCGATCGCTTTAACGTAGGGGGGCATACATCCCGTTCATATCTTTTCAAGATACTTGAAAATTTCTTGACAAATTTAGCTTTGCCTTGAAAATTTTTGATATCTTTCTTGCATGACTCATAGTGAGGGAACCTTACTACTGACAGTCATGGTTCTCCCTCGTGATCTTCCCTTTTACTTTGTCAATCGAAGTCGTAAGATCCTTATTCCACTGGGGGCTTGGTGTATCTTGCCTCCTTGACGTGGTGAAAGTTTTTCAATGTTGTTTCCTTGTACTTTACCAGAAGTATGAGCATACGCTTATACTCCCGCTAAAGTGGGGGCTAAATGTAGCGTCCTAAAATTGCGACACTTGCAATTTCGACTGCATTTGGGTCTTCACGATGGCGATGCAACGCGAAATCTGAATGGAGACCCCGAAACTTGTTCATGACATCAAAAACTGCATTTTTCAGCACCCTGGCCTGATCCTCCTTGCAGCCTATTGTCCCTGGAGGTGGGACCATGGTGCCCAGCACCCTAGTCCTTCTGGACTAGGGCGTCCAGTGCCCTGGTCCCCTAGGACCATGGCGCCCAGTGCCCTGGTCCCTGGCCCTATTTTGGGCCCGGTCTCTTATGGGGCTTCGGGTCTTTAAGTTTGCAAATTGGAAAATAATGTTTCCTGGTCGGCCTAAGGTCGGGAAAATCAGTCTATCAACCCTAACTGACAAGTATATAAACTACATTTCCTCTCCCATTTTGGTAGATGGGAAAAAAAGGTGAAAACGATATTCAAACATTCAAGCATTCAAGCATTCAAGCATTCAAGCATTCTTTCAAGCAATTGAGCATTCTAAGTTTCCATTCAAGGCTAGGTGTTGCATTCAAGACAAGGATTCAACCATTGAAGAGGAGATCACATACAACATACAACATACTACACACATTACACCTTCACATGTAAGAATACAAACATTCTCACAACAAGGTATCAGTACTTGTTTACATTACAAACATTTACATTTACAACATTCTCATTTGTTGGTTAATTCCAAAACTGGGGTTTGACCTAAAGGCAAATCCCGCATCCCTAACCCCCCAATCATCCTCTCTTTTCTGTGTGTAGGATGCAGGTACGTGGCTATAATTGAAGATCTGGAATCCTTGTGCAGAGACGAACAGATCCACCTTCGTTTCGCGGATTTTTCGGAGGACCGTGTGGACGCCGGGCGCCATCGTCCTGTCAACTTTTGCTCAAATTTGCAGAACAACACCGTCTTGACATTTTACTACTAATTCCAGGTCCATAGCTTCATCCCATATCCCTATCTCTGTTTATAAGCGAATCTTTCTTGCTTTACATGCATTCCTAGTTCAATCTTTCTATCTACATTCTTTACAAAAGAGGGTATCCTTGATGTCTTAACCCTTGAAACTCATATAGAATCCAATCTTGCATTGCGTGGGATTGGATCTTGTGGGTTTCAATCCCTCTTTTGAATGTAAAGTCTCTCCTAAGTGAAAACCATCAACCCTAGTGACTCTCCCTTCTCTCTCCTTGGAGTCGGGGAGGGGAGAACAACTAGGGTTCGATTTTTCCACTTTACAAGAACTTATTGTTTTCATGCTTGAATGTCATATGTATTAAGCTAATTAGAAAATAAGAATGAATCACCAATTCTCAACTAGTTAATAAACATCAAACATAATCAATGAAAATCAATACAAAATGAGAAATGAATTCAAATAAAGACTCCCTCATCCCACATCTTTGCTTCCATTGTGCTTCTTTGAATTGTGCTTGTAGGTGGCTCTCAGGTGTTGCAGTGGTCGATTCCTACATAGATTAGACAATTGTTTGAAGACTATGATTCTATGATTGATTGATGTGAAATGATGTTGAATTTATAGATTTTCAACATAGAAGGGGTGAGTATTTGAACTTAAGTGTTGATTGATAGTCAAGTAAAATTGATTGATCAGTGAACTCAATAGATTGATCTGTTAACTCATTTGATTGGGGAGTCAACTAAATAGATTGAAGAGTGAACTCAGTTGATTAGCCAGTGGATGGAATAGACTAGCCAGTTGACTGAATTGATTGGAGAGATGATTGAATTGATTGAGAGATAATTGGTTAGTAAGAAAAAGGTGATTGAGAGTTAAAAGGGGGATTGATTAGTTAACTGAGTTAACTAATTAGTCAACTGATTTGATGAACCAGTTTTGATTTCAACATGTGTTGTAGGAGATTGACTTGAAATTCAATTTTATTTTGATTTGCATTTGAATTTGGGTTTTTGAGTGCTGAAATGCACATGAGATTAACTTAAATTCACATTTGGTGAAATGTTAATTTGATGAAATAAAATTTAATTGGGATTAGGTGAAATTCGAATTTGGAAAAAGTGATAGTTCTGATACTTAATGTAAGTACAGATGCCAATAGCTAACAAGATGAGATGGGGGGGGGTGAATCATACAAACTTAATCTTCCATAAAAACAATAGATTCAACCTCAGTAACTTATATTTCAGCAATATAACCAAAACTACTAAACATGCAAACTCATAAGCATATAGTCATCATAACACTCATAACACCAAATTTAACACGGAAACCCAAATAGGGAAAAATCACTATAGGATTTCGGACCCACTAAGAAATATACTCTTCTAGAGTATGCTCGATTAAAAGAAAATCCTGTTAAAGATTACAAACACATTGCTAGATGTGACCCGGTTAAGGGATTTCCCTCAGATCTGTTAGGATCTTCACTTTGTTAGAAGTGACCTTGTTAAAGGATTTCAAACACTCATTTAGAATGTTACCTTGCTAGAGGGTTTACATATAAGACTATTAAGTCCACTCGGTTAAGAGATTTTCTATCACTTACACAATAACAGTAATCAAAATCTATTCTGCAACTTCACATCTAAAACGCTGAAGCAGATTCTTATTTGCTCAAAACAATCCAGTCATAGGACTTATCTGTCCCTCTATTGGGCTCTCTACTTTGTTATTCAAACAGGTCTTCAAGCTTCTGTACTATGTATCATCCCTATGCATACACTTGCCCACATACATTGTTTATTAACAATTTCTTATTTATAAACAATTGCTAACCGCTTAATCTCCTTGATCACATTTCCCATGATCAATCTTAGCCATCAAATCTTCAAACTTGACCAGGTTCAATGTATCCTTTCAATCTAAAAACATTTTACCTTGACTCGGGACTTGCAGTCCTTTCTTGGAACTTGCACAAGGTTATTGTGGTTCAATCTGCACTGTAGATCTTCCTGCCAATTTTCCTTTGCCATAGATCCTTAAAAAACTTCATACACGACATACCAATCATTTATACATCTCCAGCTAATCATTGTCCTTGATTAAATAATGCTTTTATCCATCCCATGTGCACTGTCATAACTCAGTTGCAACCCGGTAAATACTAAACTCTACTCGGTAGACATTTCGCCTTCATTAACCGATATCGATAACCTTAGGGTTTACCGACTAGGTTCCTTAGGGTTTACCAACTAGGTTCTTTGCTTGGTGACATAGTATAGTATTAACCTTACAATCAACCAACATATGAAGAATATCAAAACAATCTAAACATCATGATCTCATCATTGTCTAACTCGGTAATAGTTGCCCATTGAATAACATATTTCTCCCCTTATTCATCACATTCTTTCTGTGTCTTTTACCGACATCTTAATTCTCTTCAAATCAATCTTCTCAAGATACGGCAACATCATACTATATCAGATAATCAATCTCTTGACATCAATGACAAAATAATGTTATAAAGATAGTTATCATCCTTCTTTAGTTATATCAATAATCTTCAACAACCTTCTCAATATCCTTACTGAATATCAACAATCTCCTGATATTGAAATGCCAACAATCTTTCTTACTGTAATGCCAACAAAAAGATGAAATGAAATTATTTGAAATTTGAATTTGGAGAATTGGAGGAATAATTAATTAATTAAAATAATTTAAATGAAATTATTTAAACATTAGAAATGAGCTTAATTAAATAATAAAGATTATTTAACTAAGCAACAAATCACAATTAATTAAATAATTAATATTTGAGATGGGTTTGAATGACGAAATGATTAAAGAATGGAAATTGAATAAATAGTAATGTAGAATGTGATGATTTGAGGAAATAGTTAGTTTAATCAAATAATTAAAGAATTAATTAATTAAATAGATGAATAATTAGTGTATGATCAATGAGACATTTTCAGGTGTCTACACTTATTATATGACTTGTATGTATAACTACATAATATGATGGTTAAGTCTATAAAGGTAGAAAATTTTATTCCATTACATCAAACTTAATCTTAAAAACGTAATTGTAGCATTATGAAACTATAATAGTAACAATGAGATGAAATAATTAATTGAAATTCCATTTAAATACAATACTTATTAGTTCTTGCCAAGGTAGGGCTATTGCATTCCTTGAATCTTTTTTTCTTCCATTAATCTAGCCAGTCATTTCAAAGTATTAAAATTATTGAACAAAAACTATATAGTCCATATTTATTTTATAGTTTACATAATTATAAAAATATCTTTTTTCTTTATTTCTATTGACTCATATTATAAGCAGTGGGTAGAAAATTTAATTTTTTAGAAAAAATACATATTTTATCATTTCATTCATTAAATAATGTCAAGAATATTAAACGTATGTCAATTCATGAATTTTTATGGCATGATTACTCGTTTCATTATGTGAAATCCTACATCAAATTGTATGAAATCATAATGTCTTCTTAGTTCGGTAGTCCACAAAAGATGAGATTAAGAAAAATCACCCTTTAAAAAAAGAACATTGTCTTGCCAAAGTGGGTTGGAACTTAGCTAAAGGGGAGGTAGATTGGTGTAACATTATCAGGGCTAAGTACCTAGAAAGGGAACAATTTTGTTTCAATTTGAATTCCTTTGGCCTACCTCCTGGATCTCAATTATGGAACAAAATACTCAATCTTAGACCTACTATCAGAGAAGGACTGAAGTTGTAGATTGGAAATGAAAGAAAGATAAGATTTTGGGAGGATACATGGCTGGAAGATAAACCTCTTGTTGAAACCCGCTTCTGCCAATTAATGAACATTTTAAAGGACCATTTTGGTGATTATATTGTTGACTACATTATGTTAGGAAGAGGAAAGTGGAAAAACATCTCTCTGATCCTCATTGATTGGCCTGACCTATTACCAAATGCCCTAGAACTTCAGGATCTCATGCACACATCGTGAATACCTCTTTCTTCCCATGAGGATAAATTAATATAGAAGGGGACTCAATCTAAGAAAATACATGGCTTGAAGATAAACCTCTTGCTGAAACCCACTTCTGCCAATTAATGAACATTCTAAAGGACCATTTTTGGTGATTATATTGCTGACTACATTATGTTGGAAAGAGGAAAGTGGAAAAACATCTCTCTGATCCTCATTGATTGGCCTGACCTATTTCCTAATTCCCTAGAACTCCAAGACCTCATGTACACATTGTGGATACCTCTGTCTTCCCATGAGGATGAATTCATCTGGAAGGGGACTCAATCTGGGGATTTCTCGGTCAGGTCTACTTACAGATATCTATTGAGATTCAATGGGGATATGGAATGCTTGAAAAATATTTGGAACCCGCAACTTATACCAAAGATTAATTTTTTAAGGTGGACCCTCATGCATGGAAAAGTGTTAACTCTGGATAACTTGAGTAGATGGGGCTTCCAATTCCTAACATGTGTATCCTATTTAAATTGGAGGAGGAATCTATCAACCATCTTTTTATCCATTGCCCTTTTACTAGACACTTATGGACCATTACCCTTGAAAAATGTGGTCTTGAATGGGTTTTCCATGGTGACATTCACCAATTTGTGAATGAGTGGTCATCACCTTCCCACCACCCCCTAGTTATATAACTATGGAAGAATATCCCTCATCATATACGTTGGAGTGTTTGGAAAGAAAGAAATAACAGAATCTTCAAGGATGCTAAAAACTCCCCAGACAATGTTTTTAATAGCTGCTTCAAGATGATTATGGATAATATCTTGATGACTAGATGGAAAACCCTCTCCAACCCCCCTAACTTGGTTGAATGGAAAATTGTTGAACATTGGAAACTCCCCTTGGAGTTTATGTTGTTCAACAACACTAAAAAAGATCAACAAAAAAATGACCAAATGGGAAGCCCCAAGTCCCTCATGGCACAAATTAAACTTTGATGGGGAAGCCCACAATAATTGGCAAGCGGGGGATGGTGTTATAAGAGATCATTAGGGCAGTCTTATTGTCGCCTTTGTTGGAAGCCTGAGGAATCATATTGTCAACCAAGCTGAGGGAATGGCCCTTTTATGAGGAATGAAGTTTTCCATTGCTATAGGTATCAGACAACTTGAAATTGAAGGTGATTCAAAAATAATTGTGGAGGTTTTCAGTGGAAGAACTATGGCGGGTTGGAAAGTGGAAGCGATATTGAGGGATGTCAGAATGCTTCTAGCTAACCTTGACAGTTTCACTATCCACCACATTTACAGAGAAGGGAATGTGGTTGTTGACTCCATGGTTGTTGTCAGCATGCTGCAAGAAGGCTTATGGTGTTGGAGGAATACTATTTTGCTACCAGTGATCACCAAGGAGATCTTGGAGAAAGAAAAGACTAAGTTCTAATTATGACTCCCCTCCCTCTGCTTTACCTCTTAATCAGTTGTAATTGGATGAGGATCATAAATTACCAAATTTGGAATTTGAAGTTGGAGACTGTCAATTGTGGGGTGGATATGCCACGTAGTTGCATATGGTCTATTCATCATTCCCAAAATAAATTAAGGGGGTTAAATAATGATTTTATCTACTTGCGGAGTACCAATATTGGGAAAGGCAATATTTTTTTAATCATCTAGATTAATGACATTGGTGGTGATGAAGGGAGCAACTTGTCTCAGCTAAGTAACATTGGGTGCATTGATGGTTCACATGAGTGGAATAGATCTTTGGCCTAGGAGATCTATTTAAACATGAGTTGCAATAATCACGATGATTATTGTACTATTTTATATCAAAAATTGTTGGGTCTGTTTCTGGACTCTGCTTTGGCTCTTGAGCAGCTCTGTATTTCCTTTGCCTTGTTTCTCATTACTAGTGCTAATCTCGAGGAAGTAATTATGGGGGGGTGATAGACTAAGACTTGAACCGGATAAAACAGATGATTTCAAAGCCAAGTCGGTGGTTTGGTTTGTGTATATGGAAGGAGGAATAGGTAAGTTGATGGAGAGTATGAAAGGTAATGACGAGAGTTTGTCTAAACAATTTGTGGCTTCCTAGGAAGATGGAAGGTTCACTATGGGTGGAATTTCATTTGAACTGAATGAGGAGGTTATTTCTCAAGCGATGAGCCTTTCCATGGAAGGCCGAAAATGGAAAAAGAAGAGTCGTATATTGGACACCACTAGTCTAAATCATTTTTTATGCAGTGGTGAGAACCCGGTGAAGTGGGTTGATGGATTCAATCATGAGGAGCTTCTTCCGCCATGCGACAAGGTGTGCTACATCATTATGAAATATTTTACTCTCAAAGGGTGGTATGGAGTTTTCTATTACTACCACCTCCCTTTTCTTAATCATCTTAGGAATAGGGATCTTATTTCTATTCCATTTTATCTATTGCATTCTATGGTTACTAATGTGAGAGATGTTGCTGAAGCTAAGAAGAAAAATAAGGATTATACTATTCTCCATCAAGGCCTTTTCCTTCGCATGTATAATTTCCACCTAGCTCTTTGCCCTCCCTACATGATTATGGTCTAGAATGTACCTAAAAACTAGTCCCCACCCATGGCCACTACCAACCTTGAAAAAACCCTACTCTTCTGCTTGAACCTGGCTCCTCCAACAAGAAAAAAAAAGCGTGCCTGCCACTTGGAGGACTCAAAACCCTTCGAGTCCAAGAAAGTGAAAATCCAACAAATTGACTCTAATGTGGAGATCAGTAATGAAGCCAACACTCCCCATCGCTTTGTGAGACTGGCGTCCAAACCCCCTAAAAAAAAGAAACCCTTAAAGGAACCCTCCTCATCCCATGACATGAGTGATTCTGAGGATGCAGAGGAGGATACCAAACCCTTGGATAAAGTGGCCCCATCTCATTCCACCTTAGCCCCTCATCCTAGTAGCTCTACCCATGTCTCTGAAAGCCCTAACAACTTCGTGAACCCAGATGTTGAACCCAAGTCTCGAGCCAATTCTTTGTCCCCTACCCTTAGGTTTGAGAAAATGGTTATTATGGAGGAAGCATAGGGAAAGCTACTAGACTTGGAGAAGAAAGTGGATGCCATGAACGAGAAAATGTAGGAAATTGTTAGCAGAGTGAATTTCACTGAAAAAAGGCTACATGAGGTCACCAGGTTCGCACTGAAAGTCATGCAAAGCTCTATGACCACCCTATGTATCTTGGAGGAGAACACACAAAAAGGAAAATAGAAGGAGGAAGAGGACTACAAAGACCTCTTTAAATTTTTCACCAAAGAATGGGCTAGGAGGCTCCTACCCAAGATGAGTCATGGCAAAAAGAAGTAGGGATGTTAGATACTTGGTGGTTTTTTGAGTTTTTGGATGGCCTTGGTGGCCTTATTGTTTCTAATTATGACTATAATCCTTGTTGGTTAATCTCAGACTTGGTTATCTTTAGCCCTACGGGGCATATTTTACTGTTTAATTTGACTCTTTTAAACTCCATTAATATGGGTAGTATGTTTAAAGTTTTTGAAAGAGGAAAGGTTTAGGGGGATGTGATTTTGCTATTTTTCTACTAACAATTGTTCTTCCATTGTTAATGTGATTGTATATGGGCCAGCCCCCTAGTTTTGGTTGCTTTTAATTTAAAATACATTGTCTCATTTCCTAAAAAATGCCGATTACATTTTTATCACATATTTATTTAATTTCTTATGCCATACGTTTCATGGTGTGTGGCCCCATCTTTGTACATCATTTATCTAAAAAAAATCTATTTTCATTAGTTTTGACCTTATAATAGGAAAGTAGTACTTACGTGAGCCCTTTAGGAATTATATTTCAATTTTAACATTGAAAGTAAATGGGATTTATTTAGAAAAGAGAATTTTTATTTTTATTTTTAAGAATAGAGTTTAGTTCTTTTTAAAGGCTATGGGAAATGTTTTTTTTTCATTCTACACCTAATATTTATGGCATATATTTAATTTTAATTATTATTTTTTTAATCTGAAGTTTAGAGTTGTTAATTTTATTTCAAGAATATTTGTAAGTTTCATCAACTTTCTTTTTATATTATATGATTGAGATATTAATTTAGAAAATATTTTTTATTCAATATTATTGTATTTATGAATACATATTGCAAGTCTTGAAAATTTATCTTTAGAAAATCACTATAATCCTCAAGGATTATCTTATCCATGCACCCTATATTATCCTACTATTAACAATATGGTGTATCATTGTGTAAGATGCTTATAGACTCAAATATGTCATATATTGGATCTATTGTTGACTAGAAAATACTCAAACTTGATAGTATCATAGTTGAATCCAATATTTCATTAGTGGGGTTATGGAAAACACATATAATCAAGATGACAATCTCTCCATGTTTTCTTTGTATGCACAAGTTCTAATCCAAAAGGATCAACAAAATTGTGCATATGAAAGTGTTCATTAGTTTTGGTGTATGAGGTGCTTGCTTCAACTTGTAAAATAATTTTATCAATGCACACTCTTTTGTTCAGTTCCTTGAAGTTTGTATCCTTGGGTTGTTTCATGTACGCTTTATTCTAAAGAACCCCATTTAGAAATGCACAATTAGTCACTAATCTCAAAGGCTTGACTGATAGATTATGCCAAACATGTACAATATTACATATAAGAAAGTGAAATTAGTAATTTTTTTAAGCCATTGTACTTATGATAGAAACTCCACTATGGTGATTTGGCACACATCTTGTAAAGAGCACAATATCAATTAGTACTTTTGAATGATAATAAAAAGAGGTGGCTACCATTGATCTCCAAAAATTAAGCTTTATTACTCTTAGAATAGCTACAACAATCTCACAACTCTCTAAGATTCAATTCATTCACAAGGCTCTAACTATCTTATAGAACCATCCATATCCATATATATATATATGTATCTTTATCTCCTCCTATAACTCTTCCTCTCTATATGCCTATCTATTTATCTCTATCTCTATATTTTTATCTATCCCTCGAACTCTCTATCTCTTCATCTAAAATTCTCCCTCTTCCTCTCTTGCTCTAACTTCATCTCTACTTTTATCTACTCTTAACTAACCACACTATTGGTAGGAACTTAACACATTGTGTCTCTTGTTAAATTTGGAAACATATAAGAATACAAAGTAATGACGTATTATTAAATGTATAAGATTAAAAAAAATTGTAAGTAATTTCACTAATTGAATTATGATATATAGTTTTATGAATCTAAGTACTAATTAAAGTTCTTTGGTTCCCTCTTTTTTATATCTCATAGATTTATTTCTAAAGATTAATATTTTTTCGTTAGACCAGTAATATTTATTCTTGTAGATTGTCATTTTCTTCTCACGTATCTTAGTTCTTCAAACTTGTAAATTTTCTGAAAATAAATTTCATATTAAAACTTTTCAATTTCTTACATTAAATAGAAAAATGTCATATTATGTATATATCTATTTATTTTATAATTTAATTATTTTCTCATGTAAATAATTTAAAATAAAACTTTATATCATGTAATTTAATTTTAATTACCCTTTTAAAATTCAAAATTGTATGCTCTAGTTATTTACAATATATAAGAAATTAGATATAAAATAATTATTAGTGTAGATACTTAAAATTGACCATGTTTTCACATCTAAAATCATTATTGAATAAATCTAATTAGGGTAAAAGGAAATCACGAATACTTAACTAATTAACAATTCTAAACATAAATCAATGAAATTATTACAAATAAATGATTAATCAAATGAAAACCCCCTATTATTAATCTCGCTTCCATTGTTCCTCTCTTCTTTGAGTAATGTTGGCTCTTAGATATTACGTTGCTAACCTGCAAAATGGCACAAAGATTCGAAGTTCATCATTGTTGAAAATGGAGAATTAATGCTCAATTTATAGATTTTTGGAGAAGATTGGTTGAGAGGTGGAACTTAATTGATCTCACATGCTGATTGATGGTTGAATTGATTAGATTGAGAGGTGGAACTGATTTGATTGAATTGTTAAGTGAATAGATTGAATAGATGACTAGATAGATTGAATAGTTAACTAAGTTAACTAGGGAGATGACTGATCTGATTGCATGCTAGAAAAAGTTGATTTGGAGTTGAAAAAGATGAGTGAGGAGTTAACTGATGAGATAACTGAATTAATTGATTAATTATAATTTTAGCATGTGTTGTAGGATTTTTAATTTGAAATTCAATTTGATTTGCATTTAGATTTTTGAAATCATGAAATTGAAATGCACATTTAGTGAAATTAGATGAAATTAGAATTTGGGGAATTGAATTTGAATTAGAAGAATATTGAAATTAGACAAAATTGGAATTTGGGGATTTGGATTTAAATTTGAATTTGAATAAATTAGATAATTAAATAATTTAAAGAAATTATTTAATCATTAGAAATTGAATTTTAATTGAATAATAAAAAATATTTAATTAAAGGAATTAATTAAATAATTAATATTTAATAGTAGAAAAAGGATTAAAATAGATTTAGAAATTAAATAATTAGCAAGATGAAATTGAGTGATTAAATTAATTTAGAAGAATAAATAATTAGCTTAATTAAATAATAAATAATTATTTAACTAATAAGATGAATAATTACTGTGTTATCAATGAGATATTTTTAGGTGTCTATATTTGCCCCTCTTTGAGACAATGTCAAAACTATGTTGTTTCAAAGAAAACAAAATATTTTTTGCCCCAGTATGCCTCGATGATGCTTAGGGTGTAAATATGCCCCCTCAGAAAAGTGGTCAAAAAATTATGAAATTGAGACCATTTTAACGATACCATGCTAGTGAGTAATAATCCAGCTTCACACGATTTCGAGTCTATTTTATTAACCTACAAGTTCTTCAAAGTTCAGGGGGTCCATGACCGTTAGAGAAGGAAAAAATCTAATTTTGGCCTATAAATAGAAACTTCAACCCCTCATTTGCTCATTTGTTTTCATTTGAGTTCATAGTCTTCCATAGCGATTTCAGAGCTTCTTGCAAGTGCTTGAGCATGACGGAAAAATTTAGAGCATGACTTCACTTGTCCGAGCGGGTCCAATTGTTGTAGCGTCCACTTGGCATTGGAGGCATGGTGATTTTCCAAAAAAAATTCCCATTTTTTGACTGATTCTTGAGTTTTCCAAAATTTTGCTAGAGACCAATTTTTTAATCGTTTCACACTTTTACATCAACTTTTTCATAGTAGGCAACATCATTTTTTATAAGTTTTAATTGTATCACATTCATGTAAGTGTTTCACATTAGTCATTATATGTATCGCATTCAACTGGCATTTGCACATACGTTCTAGTTGTTTCGCAAGAATTAATATCATTTCGCATTTGTTGTAATTGTGTCGCAAAAGTTATAAATGTATCATAAGAGTTCGATACATTTTGCATTCATTGTAAATGGTCATTTTTATATGTTGCATGGATGAAAATTTTTGTCGTGCAACTTGTATGTTTGATATTTTGCCAGGATATTACGCGTGTTCTTGGTACTAGGCAGAACAGGTCTAGTGGTCTTGATCTTCAGAGTGAGTTAATGCCAGAGGACATTGCACTGATTCACAAGGTTGGTCTATACTATGTACTCCATTTTCCAGAGGTTACGTCCAATAGGTCCTTGATTAATGCATTAGTTGAGCGATGGTACTCAAAGATGTGCTCTTTTCATTTTTCGACTAGCGAGGCATTGATTACACTTGAGGATGTCTAGCTCAGTTTATATATCCTGATCCATGGTGAGAGGGTTATATATGATCACAAGGAAGGTGTTGCAAAACTATGTTGGCTCTTTGAGTGTGAGGAGCATGATCTCCATATGAGCAGTCGCTATGAGATAGGCTAGGGATAGTTAGAGGCCAACTACGATGATCTAACTATCATTCTCTACATCCTTATAATAGGTCCTTTCATTCTGGATAGGAGGTGTCATGGATTCCCAATGGGATGGGGGAGAGTGATTTATGAGATGATTATGGAGAGACATGTCTATGCATGGGGACCATACCTTCTTGCCATGTTATATTATTAGATGCATGGTGTGGTATAGTTGAGATACAGATCAATTAGTTGTGGTGTTACACTCCTCCAAGTTTGGGCTTGGGAGCACATTGGTATATTCAGGCTAGTGGTACATGTTCAGTTACAGGTGGAGGAGCCTTATGCTTATACATATACTACAACTATTCAGGATAGTGGTATAGGGAACACCCTGTACTAGAGACACTAGATTGATATCTTATAACATTTCATATGGAGACCGTACCTAGATTGCCCCAGATAGACCGATGATGGTCATAATTTACCTTTTTGTAGACATTAGCATTATTTGATTGGGTGGATAGTTGATACCCAGAGGATCATCAAGGTACATCTCCCAGGCCATGTACTTAGGCAGTTTGGAGAGGTGCAAGGTATACTTGATGTGACTGCTTATTTTGTGAGTTTTGCTTGAGAGGTTTCTAACTGGGAAGCCTATATAGAGGCACATGTTGCCTTCACAGAGTTTGATGACCTACATGCAGTGTAGTGGGGTTAGGGTTCTAGGGTTATAGATCTAGGGACGACACCCCAGTATGATGCATGGTGGGCTAGTCATAGACCCATCCCTCTTACTGATCCTACTATTATGATCACAATATGATAGATTAGGCAATGAAGACGATAGAGAGAGGATGATGGAGATGAGGAGGGAGGTGGTGGTGATCGCTGCAATAGGAGGATATGAGAAGGATGATGATGAGGAGGGATATGAGGAGGAAAGTGATGAGGAGGAGGTAGACATCGATGGAGACACCAAGTCAAGTAGCGTAGATGATGACTCTTCATTAGGATCATTGAGTGCAAAGGGAGAGGAGAGGTCTAGTGACATAGACATGCAAGAGCTTGAGGATGTACCTATTGAATAGGTAAGTGACTAGGAACAAGATAATGATGATCCATAAATCATGAGAGCATGGATCCAGAGCTTGCAGGATGCATTGGCTACAAAGAAACAACGACAGAGAGATGATCGAGCTTTAGTCCACTGTGAACAAGAGCCATGGATCCGAGAGAGAGATGGGTTCATCGTGAACAAAGATCAGTTGTGGAGAGAGAAAGATCAGCTTCACACTTGAGCAAGATGATGCCCTTCATCAGGCTCGAGATGCTTTCAAGTGTTATATTTCTCCTAGTGGTTCTGCACATTCTCATGATGATAGATTCTTTCATGCTTCTCAGAAGGCTATGTAATACCAATAGCACTCTCATTTGGCCATTCCTATGGTTCAGAGAGTAGTGAGTTATCATACTTATAGATATGGGAGTAGGTCAATTAAATCTACGACTTAGTGGATTAGCAATAGAGGAGTCATGGGACCACCTTGTCCACCATCGGGTCATCCTGGGATAGGATCAAGTGGGCATGCTCCTGATAGAGGGAGTGTTGGTTGAGCTTTATTATGTTTCATGAGTCTTCGAGCTTTTCATTTATATTCTGACACATTACCATTTTATATATATATATATATATATGATATTTAGTCTTGGTGCCGATTCTATATACATGTGTTGTATGTGATGTATGATTCTATATGCAGTTTATGATGCTCTATATGGTTTTCTATGATGCATTTATGTTTCTTTATTTATGTTTAATGTCTATGATGTTACAATGATGTGGTTTATGATGTTTCTTTAGTTATTCACTATGTTGATAATGGTGCAATTATGTACGATAATGATTACAATGCAACTAGATGTTTTAATGAATTAATCTAATGTATGTAGCATAATGCAATCATATGATGAATATGACTATATGCTAATGCAATTGAATGATGAATATGACTATATGCTAATGAAATTTATGTGATGAATGTAATTATATGATGAATGCATGACAATGAATCTTAATTATAATGAGCTAATGTAACTTAATTGAATACCACTATATGAATTATTTTTTGAAATGTGCGGGAATATCCCTTTTATTGCTTTGACTCAATTAACCAAGAGGAAATGTTTGTAGAATGAAAAATGAAATATTAAAGAGATTTTGATGAGAAAATGACCATGAAATAGAAATATAGCTTGATAGGATTAGGAAATGAAATGATTCGCAATGATAAATCCATGAACTTCTGTGCCTTTATTCACAGCGTAATATGTTCATCATTGAGCCTTATTATGTTTCAATAGAGATTTGGACACCAGGGTATAGGGAACCAAGGTGTAAAGATATCTCAATGTAGAAACAAACACGATGTAGACAAGGAGTGACCCTTCCATTCTGGGTGTAGCGCCAAGGGTCAAGGTATGTTCAATAGTCACAAGCATAGTTATCCTTGACTTCATTTTTGCATAGAATACTTGCCAAATGAACGTACCAATACATACACCCAAAGTACCATTGCCCTAGAACTTCATTGGTTCACACCACAAACAACAAACAAAGAAAAGGATCATGCCCATCCTGGCTCCTCTAGTCGCTTATGGACATCATTGAGTAGCATAGGAACATGACCTATAACCAATTGATAAAAGATAAAAGACCAACTAGGACCATAATCTAGCAACCATACTGATATGTGCCTTTTCTTTGATTGTTTGATGTGATGGCTGATAATGTCTAATCTTAGAGATTGAATACCCCGTTTAAGACTAATTTGTCTGATTTTGAGTGTAACCTTCCCTGTTCAAGACAAGATGATGATTGATATGGTTGGTTGATATGATTGATAAGATAGTTTGATCGGTTTATTTGCAGATGTTGATAAGATAGTTGTATCCTTTGATGAATTCATGCAAAGTGTTTGCTGGATATCTGCTAGGGTGTTTGATTTTTGCGAGACAATTTATTGCAAGTTTTTCTATTGTTTTTCATTTTTTAGTTCTTTTTCAAGATCTTTTCCAAATGAATGTACCAACACATACACCCAAAGTACCATTGCCCCAAAACTTCATTGGTTCACACCACAAACAACAAACAAAGAAAATGACCATTGCCATCCCAGATCCTCTAGTTGCTTATGGACATCATTGAGTAGCATAGGAACATGACTTGTCACCAATTGATAAAAGATAAAAGACCAACTAGGACCAGAATCCAGCAACCATACCCATTTGTGCCTTTGCTTTGAGTGTTTGATGTGATGGTTGATAATGTCTGATCTCAAAGATTGAATACCCCGTTTAAGACCAACCTGTCTGATTTTGAGTGTAACCTTCCCTATTTAAGACAACATGATGATTGATATGGTTGGTTGATATGATTGATAAGATAGTCTGATCAGTTTGTAGATGTTGATAAGATAGTTGTATCCTTTGTTGACTTTGTGCAAAGTGTTTGCTAGATATCTGCTAGGTGTTTGATTCTCGTAAGACATTTTATTGCCAATTTTTCTGTTGTTTTTCATTTTTTAGTTCTTTGTCAAGACCTTTTCAATGTTTTTATGCTTTTTTCAAGATCATTTGAATTTTTTTTTTCAAGGACTTTTTTTGAATGTTTTTTATTGATTTTGTGCTGTGTTTTTCAATGTTTTTGGATTTTGTTCTTTTCAATACTTATGATGATTTTTTTAGGTCATTTTCTAATTTTTAGGGATTTTTTTTGGACATTTAATGATTTTTAGAGATTTTGTCAGGACTTTTTATGTTTTTTAGGGATGTTTGTAGGACTTTTTATGATTTTTTAGGGATTTTTTCAGGACTTTTTCTGATTTTTACAGATTTTTCCAGGACTTTATGATTTTTAGGAATTTTTTCAGGACATTTTATGGTTTTTAGGGATTTTTTTAGGACTTTTTATGATTTTAGGGATTTTCAGCTATGCCCCCAATATGCAAACTTGCTATGATATGATGGTCAACAAAAATGCACACAGAGACAAATGATTTTCAAATGCAAAAAGCAAAATGAAATGTAGTTTCTTATTTGAACAGGGGCGATAACGTGCATTTATCTCATTGTAATACATCGATTGAACTAAGGGTGCAAAATATTTCAAAGATAAGGGTTCATTCCATTCTCAAGAACCCTTGGACAAAACAAATTAACACACTGAGTGACTAGGATTTGTAAATGGAGATGTGAAAGATTTCCCCACTGATTCTTGATACTTGTGGTCTTCTCTTGCCTATGCATGTGCAACTAGGTTTATTTTGACCCTTGTGATTATTGGAGACTCTTAGAATCCTATATGACTTAGCTAGGTAAGTTATCCTAACTTCAAAAGCATCTTGGATAGAGCCTCGCTGCCAACAGATATCTATAACCCCAATAAGGTTATCAATATAATCTCTTGAATATTTATCCATTGCCAGCAAATCTCTATAGACCTGATGGAGTTACTCACATGTTCCCATAGCCAAGATTTTAATGCACTTTTATGCATGATATTTCAATTTTATCTCTTTGCTATTTTGCCTTGATATTTTGATATGTAATCAGGCATAGATCTTTTTTATTTTTACTCCTACCTTGGCTTGTAAGTAATGAAACTTACATGGGTTTGATAATTACAATTGCACTGAAGTAGAATTTTGAATTTTTTACTAGCCACATGATCAACCAGGTATCTACAATGATTTAGAGAAAATGATTAATGTATGAGATATAGAAATTGATAGACCTAGGTAACAAGGCACAATAATGAAACTTCTGCCCAACCATAGACAAATCCCAACCACAAGGTGATGTTGAATATGAATGACCTTAAGCTTCAAAAACTTCATGAATGAATATCTAAGAAATGGGATGACCCTCACTCCATTCATGTGCGGACAAGTGATCTCCTTTCTTTATTAATGCAACTACATGCGAGTGTGATGTAATGTGTAAGCAATTTTATGATAATGTAACTATGATGCTACTTGAAAAGAAATATATGCAATGCAGTGCAAATGAAATGATATGCAAATGCAATGAAAATGAAACCTAAACTACCCAACCATTAGATATAGTATCTTTTAAGATGCATATTGTTCATATGATCACAGAGTGGATCCCCCTCCATAATGGTCAAATTTTGAGCTCCATTACCATGACCCTTGTTATTATGAAAGGACCTAACCAGTTAGGTTCAAATTTTCCTGGTCATTCTCGCTTTGCTAAATTACTTTGGTTTTCTTTGATTACTAGGTCTCATATTTCAAATTTTCTTGGTCTTACCCTCTTGTTATAGCTTTGTTTCAATCTATTTTGGTAACCTTGCAAGTGATTTAGTGCGCTATGTCATTTTTCATCTAGCATTTCTAGCTCTTGCAACCTTACAACTCTGTAGTCTTCCTTTGATATGATGTATTTCAAGGAAACTCTTAGAGATGGTAATTTTGCTTCAATAGGAAAAATATCTTCTATACCATAGACCAAAGAGTATGGTGTAGTGGTTGTAGTTGTGCGCACACTTATTTTGTAAGACAAGAGTGCAAGATTTAACCGAATATGACAATCTCATCTTGCTTCATGGATAACTTTTTTCAAGATTTTCAGTATTGTTTTATTGGTTGCCTCTGATTGACCATTACTTTGAGGATAATAGGGAGTTGCAAATCGTTGTTGGATCTAAAATTGGTCACAAAGTTTGCACACCTCTTGATTCTTGAATGAGTGCCCATTATCAGTAACTATGCACATTTGAACTCCATATTGGCAGATGGTATAATTAAGAATGAATTCTGCTATCTGCTTACCAATGTTATAAGTGAGAAGGATCTCCTTGACCAACTTGGGGAAATACTCAGTGGTTATCAGAATGAACTTGCACCCATTAGAGGAGGTAGGGTTAATTTCCCCTACAAGATTTGGTCCCGATTATGTGAACGACCATGGTGATGTAATCAATTGAAGATCCTGAGCGAGTGCATGAATCAAATCCCTATGTATTTGACATTGTCTGCATTCTTGTACTTATTTATAAGTGTCTTTCTCCATAGTTGGCCAGTAATATCCGGTTCTCAATATTTTCTTTGCTAACGTGGGGCCACTAGAATGGGCACCACAAATTCTATCATGTACCTCTTTTAAGGCTAATTGTGCTTCTTCAGAATTTAGACATCGAAGAAGGGTCCTATCTAAGCTCTTTCGGTATAGAGTGTCAACAATGATAGCATGTCTAGATTCCAGATAGATGAGAGTCTTTTGTGGATTTCTTGAAAGATCAGGAGACACGCATTCACATGTATTGGTCATGTAGGTATCTATACACATCATTGTACCATGGTGAATCAGGTCCTACTATCATGCACATGTATTGAGAAGATGGGATCTCATATGCTGGTACCATTATTTTCTCCACTATGAACTCAAATTGTGTTCCATTATTCGACATGTCCAGAAGTGATCCTATAGTTGCCATTGCATCTGCTGCTTTGTTTTCTAGCCTCATAATTTTCTCAAAGGTTTAATGACTAAAATGCTACTTGAATTATTTAACCATCTATTTGTAGGGCATCAACTTGTCATATTTGGTGTTATAATCATCATTGACCTGATTGACAATGAGTTAGGAATCTCCATAGACTTGTAATTCTGTTATATTCCACTGTATGGCAGTGTGAAGTCCTATGATGAAGGATTCATATTCAACTATGTTATTTATGCACGGGAAGGGGATTCTAAATGATTTTGGAATTGAGTCACCCTAAGGAGTGATGAAGATAATTCCAGCACCTACTCCATGGTTAGTGTAGGAACCATAAAAGTACAACTTCCATCTTGTGGATGTCGTGAGTGTGAATATAGACTCATCAAGAAAGTCTGTCAATAAAGGGTGATTATCTTGTATGGGGGCTTCCACCAATTGATCTACTTTAATTTGACCTTTGATCGCCTTTCTATCCACACACTCTATATCAAAATCACTTAAGATCATGACCCATTTGGCCAATCTTCCAGTAGGTGTCACTCTTATCAATAGGTATTTGAGTGGATCGAAGTGTGCAATGAGTTGAATCTTATGACTAAGCATGTACTATTTGAGATTTTGAGATACAAAGATCATTGCCAAATGTGCTTTCTCTATGGGAGTGTGGCTAAGTTCATACCCTATAAGCATTCTACTAATATAGTAGATATTTCTTTCTTTCCCTTGGTCATCATGTTGTGCCAAGAGAACTCCTAAAGAGGAATTTGTCACTAATAAGTATAGTAACAAAGGTTTGTCTTGTATTGGTGGAATTGGAATTGGTCTTTTCAAGAGGTAATCTTTCAGTGCCTGGAATGCTTCTTGACATTGATCTATCCATTTGAAGGTCACTCCTTTCTTTCATAAGTGTTGGAATGGTTAGCATTTATCAGCTAGTTGTGCAATGAACTATCTTATGGATTGCAATCTTCCTTGTAGTGTCCCTCCTAGACTTGGCATTTTGATTTATGCATAAATGGACTTATTTTAGACATGTGGTTGATGTTTTGATAATTTCTTATGACTCTATTTCTATCTTAGACCATATTGGTGATGCAATATGACTTATGTGGACATATGTTATTTGATGACTAATGTGGATGATTGACACATCTTAAACTATATTGATGATGGATCTATATTTGATGGTTTATATGTGTTCATTATTCATGATGGATAAAATTGCTTATGGGATTCAATGATATCTTGGTTATGCTAACCCTAGTTCAAGATCATATTGGTTGAATTGTTGCAATGATGATTGTAACTGTCTTCTAGAGTCTTCATGATATGGATGATGGCATACCACACATTATGAGTATGATATTATGTTGAGACTTTTTATCACATGTCTAATTATTTATGATGTATATGTGTTGTATATATATTGTATTATGTTCAGTAGTGGATGCAGGATTGCAGGTACTAGACCTCGACTCCACTTGGTCTCATAGGTCCGACCGTCTCTTTATCCCAATGGCAAGTTGTTGGAGATGACATGTGTTTCACTCTCATACTCTAGGCTTAAATTTTTCACCTTGTTTGTTGTATTGTGGTGCAAGTTGGTGGTTAGAGTCTTGTGTGTATGTTTGACCCTATGCCAAGTTGCTTGAAATGTTATATGTGATTAATATTTAAATAATATTTGATTAATATAGTATTAATATATAGTTTGATTATTTGATTATTATTTGGATGATTATTTAATATTTATTTGTATTAGCTTGATTAATGATTAATTGAGCTTGATTTATTTAATTAATTGATTAGTTGATTATTGGTTATTTATTATTTTATTTATTTAATATGGTTTGTTATTTTATCTTTAATTGGATTTTATTTATGTTGGTTTTTATTTATTTAGTTAATTTATTTATTAATTGGGTTTGATTTATTATTAATTTGTTAATGTTTATAATAATTGTTATTAAATATATATTAACCTTTGTTTGATTAATTAAAAAAATAGGTTTTCAGGACTTGAAACCTTTAACAAAAGATATTAAGATAAGTAACCAATATTACTTAAGAACCGCATACAAAAAGACTAGCACAAGGCCAGTAAAGCGAAAGGACAACAAAACAAACAACAACAAAGAAACTGAGAGGGCACTACACAGTAATTTTCTTCAACAAGTCCTCCGCCTTCATCACCAGCTCGTCATAAGTAGCCCCGATAGCTTTAAGGTCTTCCAGATCCTTGTTTGGTTTTTTGTTCTTCTTTTTACCTTTGGTGCAGGTTCTAGGACCTTGAACTTCCACTGTTCTTTCTGTTTCTATGTCAATGTCCAAAATTTCCTTATCATCATCCAGCTTGCTGAGGAGAGTGTTGGTGTTGTTGGTAGAAATCTTCAAGATGTTAAGGCTCTGTTGGGAAATGCTCTTCAGACACTCCTCTATTTTACCAATTTTGCTAACAGTATCCATGAGAATGTGGTCATTAGTGTCAGCAAGATTCTTTCTTTCCAACAAATCCTTCTCAATTTTTTTGAACCTGGGATTGAAAGCATCTGTTATGTCTTCAGCTTTGGCGATGGTACTTTGTAGGTCCTCAATGAAGTTCACCATGGTTTTCCCTTCCCCTGTATTGATGGTTTCCAAGATCAGGATTCTATTATAAAGTTTTTTATTTTCGTCCACAACTTTCTTGTAACCATTGATGAGCCACTCGATAGTTTCCATAAAAAAATTCAAACCCTTGGGGGGAGGATTAGGTGGGTGGTCAAATTTTTTAGGGGTAGCCATTTCTGATTTAGGGGTGTGTAGGGTGGTGGTGTCATCAGCCCTAAGAGCCTCTTCCAATGTCTCCTTTTCTAGATTTTGGTCGTTATCTGGGTCCCTAACCTGCTTTTGAGCTTCCGGTTCCTTAATAGTCTCCTCTTTCTTTTTGTACATTTTTCCAGCCTGGGTGTGAACTTTAGTCCTCTTCTTCAGCCTCCCATGAGGGTACTCCTCAAAGTCATCCGAAGTCTCCTCTTCCAAAGAAATGCTAATCAGGGGTTTACCTTTGGGCTTTTTGCCCTTGGAGAATGAGGGTCTAGTTTTGCTGTATTTCCTCTTCTTTCCACTATCATAATCCGAGACATCCATGCTGTCCTCAGTGTCGGTCGTGGGGTCACTTTCAGATTCCTCATCCTCTGAGAAGGCAGGGTCAGACCCCTCATCCTTAGTATTTGTAGAGGGTTGCATGCGAGCAATTTGGTTGGCCTTAAGATGGTCATAGATGAGGACCACTAGGCCTTGGTGCATGGCCGTATCACCCTATGGGTTCTCTTTGTGGGCCTTGAGGGATGTATTCATTGAACATAGCAGAAAATAAGTAAAATTTACATTATCATTGTGCCTAAAATGGTCTAGTAGGACAAAGTGATAACCATAGACTTTGGTGAACCTACCATCTAGCATGATATATCACATTAAAACAAAGAGAACTTCCCACCAGGGTCTGGCAAAAGCCTTGGGTGGGTAGTAGGTTTTGCTCAACTTTACCAGTCATTTCTTCTCTTTCTCTGTGTCTAGGTATCTTTCTATAGCTTCCCTGCTGACTTTCCTATCTCTGTAGAAGTTGCACCTATCTCTTGTGAGGACCTACCTTGAGCAATTAGATCCTCATCGATTTCCACAGTCTGATCTCCCATTCTCAGCATTCCCTTCTTCTAGTTTTTATAGAAAAAGCTAGTGACCATGCCGTCATGACCATGGAGTCTCTCCATGAATTTCGAGAGGCCACCCTTCTGCAAAATACCTGAAACCTCCTCCTTCTGTTTCCATTCTTTACAGCTACTTGGTTCATATTGCCTCATGTTGCCACCCATTTTGTCGCTGTTCAACACTAGATTTCGAAACTTGTAGAGAAAATTAGTTGGAGAGCTTTTCAAAACAATAAGAGACACCCAGAAAGCATGGGAACTTATGGCGATGATAATATAGTTAATGAATATCTCATTATTACAATAACTTGAAGTACTCAAATCAATTCTTTTCATAATTTTCCTATCCATCAAGAATCTTAGGAGTACTTCTATAATGATCATGACAAATGATTTGCCTGACATCTTTGGGGAGTACATGTTCTCCCATCTACGTGGTCATTACTTCCTTATTAACTACCGCGGTGGCGGCCCAGTCAGCAAAACCGTTGGCCTCCTTGTATATGTGGGAAATGTAGCTTTTTTTGAAGGTGCAAATGAGGTCTCTAGCAGAGGTGATAATGTTGTTGATCGACAAAGAAGGTTTTGAGACCCCCTTCAGACAATTTATGATATTGTTTGAATCCCCTTCGATCCAAAGGTAGGGACAATTCCATTTTTTGGCTAGGAGGATACCTTGGAGAGCAGCCATTGCTTCATCTTTATGGTTAGTTTGAACCCCAATAGGGACAACAACCATTTCCTTGCACATTCCTTTGTCATCTCTTAAAATAGCTCCACAACCTGAAGGACCCAGGTTACCTTTGGCAGCACCGTCAAAATTAACTTTGAACCAACCTTGGGGAGGAGTTTTCCAAATAGCATCAAGCCTTTAATTATGAAAGAGGTTAGAGCTATCAGAACACTTTATGTTCCAAGCCCTAAGAATGATAGCTTCCTGAAGGTTGTTCGTAGCACAAGGACCCTCAATGATCTCTATATTCTCCTGAATAGCCCATTGGATTTTCTGGAACACAATATCCTGGTTGAGTGAAACATCCCTAAAGATTCGGTTTTTTCTTTCTTTCCAAAGACCCCAAAGGATGCGAGGAAGCGAGAGCTACCACAAATAACTCAAAAAGAGTTAGACGATTTTATGTTCTAGGAGGAGAACAAATCTGAGATGGTTTTGGGGAACACCCAAGTAATACTAAAACTAATGAGGAACCTTTCCCAAATGGAGGCTGAGAAAGGGCAGTGGATGGCCAGGTGGTCCACAAACTCTTATTCCTGAAGGAAAAGAGCACATATGTTGGGGAAAGCAAAGCATCTACATTTTAGGTTGTCAAGGGTTAAGATTTTGTTGTGAAGGACGGTCCAGAAGAAGAAGCCTCTATATTAACCTTTGTTATTATATGGCTATTAGATATATTATATAACCTACTTACCCTTTTACCTTATTGGTTGATTGTGGGAGGTAAGTAAATAATATTACTAAATATTACTTGCCTCGATATTGTGCATGGTAGGTATATTATATAGTTTTATAGAATATTTTGATTGGTGGATGTTTTTCTATATTTTTGAGTTAATTGTCTATTTATTTAGCTTTTTGTGAAAGTTATTGAGATAGCCTTCGGGAAAGTTTTGCTTGCATTGTGGATTTGATTTTGTTGGAGCTTGGATTGAAGATTATTTGATTGGATTTTCTCTACTTCAAATTTTCTTGCCATCATTCTATTTTTCTAGGTTAGAGCTTCAACTTTATTCTATATATTGGTTTCCAGAAATGCTCTGTATTCATTATGTCTTCTCAAAGATTATTTTTAGGGATTGTTAGGGATTGGATATTCATATTATGTTATTTTTATTTGAATGGGGGAAAATATTTTTGGTGATTTCCTTGTTCAAGTGTTTTGGGTAGATATATGTGACTATAATGTTGTATGTTTCTCTATGCTTGCTTGCACTGTGTTTGATGGTATGGATTTTTCCTCCACTTTGGATTTGTGGGAACCATATTTATCCCTCTTTTGGTTTATTCAATCTTCATTGAATCCTATTTCATGTTTTGGAGTTGTATTATGAGTTTTGGGCAAGTCTGAGTAAGTTTGTGTAAAGGAGGTGTTGGGAAATGCTGTTGTTTTCAATTATGAGATATTATAAATTTTTTTTGAGCATTCCTTTGGCTTTATTTTGTCCATCCACACTTTCTAAGAGTTTTATCTATTCAGTTTGTGAGCCCATGAGCAATTATGGGCAGTTTGGTCAATTTGTTTGTCCGTTGGAGTCAGTTTTGCATTTTGGGTTCTATGCTCCACAAAACTGCATGGATGTGCTAAAATAATTCTTGGATGTGCTATTTTGGACCATCTATGTGCTAATTTTCACCATGTATGCACTAAAATGCCCTGCACTAGCTAGTTTGATAGTTTTTTCCATTTTAGTCACTTTCCGGGTTTTCGAGTGTCTTTGAGAGGCTCTATATGATTGTTTTGGATTTTAAGAGAGTTCATTTTATGTTGTATTTATCATTTCACTGTTTATTTTTTCTTTGGTAAAATGGTTAGTGCCTTACTATTGAGGGTATTGCTTATATGATGATTAGCTCCCGTAAGAGAAAGAATGCCTTGTTGTTGAGGAATGGTTATGAGATCTCCACTGGGATGATAATGCCTCACTGTTGAGGATTAGTATTTATTTTGGATTATCTTTTGTTCAAATATATTTTCCTTGGTCCATTGTTGTATTGATTTGGTGGAGGCTCTTGCTTTGCATATCAGTGTATGATTCATATTATGCTTCAGTTTGTTTCATTGATGTTATGATTTTGTTTATGTCTTTGGAGAGCCTTCATGATGTTATTGTGATTTTATTTTGATTATGTTTCACCTTAATGTATTAGTCCATGATTAGGGGGAGCGGGATCTTGCATGTGTGGGCTGGGGTCATGAGCAATAGATCGCTAGGGTCTAGACCAACCAAGGAACCACGTGAAGGGTTTTCCTTTTTAATTGCAAGTGATAACCTTAATGATTAATTGGTGGGTTTGGGTAATTAGGAATTAAATTAATCAAGATAATTAACTTGAGTTTGTGCCCCAATGAAGAGTCTCAAGGAGGTTGTTTTGGGATCTAAGATTGGAAAGATCGTTGGAATGTAAGTTGATCTCCTCTGTTTGGCTCCAAGGTTGAGACAGATTCTGTCTACCCCAACTATAATGACAATAATAATACCTCTAATTGAAATCTCAATCCGAAGTTTGGACATTCATATGGTAGAGTTTACTATTTTCATGGCTGGTGTTCATTTAGTTGTCAATCCAGGAACGTAAAACTTGAAATGGGTCTGCAATATATATGCACTAAGCTCCTTAAATGATTATTCTGCATTACTGTAGTGACTAACATTATGCAGAAAGGAAAGGTAGGAATGGAAATCATAAAAGGCTACATGAAAGATTCACAAAAAATTACTGAAATGATCAATGAGAATAACAAAAATCACACCATTCTATCTTGGCTATAGGAACAGTCGACGGATCTATTTCCAGTGGCTATAGGAACAATCCAGTCATGAACTTCTACTACAACTAAGTAAAAACTAACTTCAATAATCATAAACACAGGATCACTCACCAAGTGGGCCCCCTTGGATGAGTGATATCAAACTCTCAGCAAAGAACTATTAATAGATCAGAATAACATATTCTTATTCATTTCTTCCTGAAAGATGATTACATATTCTAAAAGAGAAAATTCAGAATGCTTGACAAAAAATTTGCTCAATCCCTTTCCATTTTGTCTAACTGTCAGAAAAGAAGGAATAGCTTATTATAAAGAAAAGATCAACTACAATGGACAACTCAAGTTACGCCTAGAAGAAGAGGCGGATAATTGTCAGATGAAGGAGATAACTGAGAGCTTGGCTGCTAGAACTATGGATCTGAAACTGAACCACAGTCTTTGCACTCCAAAGCGATATTTTGCAAATTCAATATGCACTAGAGTTAAACTCCCATGGTGAAGTACAAATGCTCCAATTATGCCATACATTGCACTCGCTTGAATCTCCTTCAGTTTGACCTCCAGCTATCTGAACGTGATTTTCCAATCCTTAGGCGCGAAAGAAAATCCTCCACCACAACATCAATTATTATCTGCACTAAAATAGAAACAACATACAAGGACATGCATATGTATCTTACTTAACTAATACATTCATTAACTCACATATAAAATCATCCTAAATAATCTGCATATCACAAGGACAAATCATTTGGTTGCAAGAATAAATTGGCATGGCTGCAGGAATTAACCGATAAAGTTCAAACATTATTTCTTAAGTTCAATTTTAAAACATGGATTACATATAGTCAATTCACAATACTTTACTATCACAATGCAACCCAGAAGGTACCAAAAACCTAAGAGTCCTGATAAAAAACATGTCAAAACATCAACTTATCATGCCCCCCAACTTTAAGGGTTTGTTGCTCCTACAGCAAAAGGAAATTTTTTGATTTTTTCTAAAACTCTGAAATCACCAACAGTGTCCTATCAAGTTCCCTTGGAAGGCAAATTCCAATAAAATCCTTTCATTTTCTCCAACCTGGACCATCTAGCTATTTCTTCCACAACTGCATCATAATTTTGTTCTGTTGGTTGGCATGCCAAAAGTGGCCACATAAGGATCGGAGGCTGAAAGATTAATGGCAACCAATTATTGGATTTCTCCCTGCCTAGCTATATGTACCTAGAGGCTCTCTGTATAGCTGCATGAAAATTTTGTAATGAGTAGGGTTCTCCCAGTTTTAAATGATCTGGTAGATGATTCCTATGTTGAGTTAGCCCTTCTAGTGCGGTTGTCCTGTGGGTCTGAACCAATTGCTCATACGCTTGATAGACTTCCTCTCTCATTGGAAGTACTATCTTACTAACATCATCTCTTATTAGCAACTTTTGCCAATCATAATATAGAACCTTGGATGCTTTTGATTCCCTCCTGAATGGCAATGGACAGTCCAGTTCTAATTTTTCAAACTCCTTGGCTTGTGGTCCTATAATCATCTCATTTTGGATCCAAGACATTAGAGCTCTGAGATGGATATCCCCAATGTACAACAAAGGATTCCATTCTTTGTCTTGGGGTACAACATAGTTATGTAAATATAATTCACATAACAAATTCCTTACAATATGTGGGGAGGTTTGATAAGTATGATAGAATTCCTCAGGTGTTTCCAAGGATGGATTAAGGTCTCTTACAATGCGGTTTAGTCTGAAATTCAGATACCGTTCTTTCAAATGCACTGCATAAATTCTTGGGGGAGCCCTACTCTACATTATCTCGGCAACCATACCATAAATGTCTTCTACCCTAGCCTCCAATTCTTTAATTCTATTATCTTTATTCTCAATCTCTTTTTGCTGCTTATTAATTATCCCTTGCAACCTATCCTTCTCTATTTCCCATTACCTAAAAAAGGTTAAATCAATTGATAAACTAGTTAGGGATGAAGGAGTTCTAATAGTTCCTACCTTAGACCATGGGATTTCTTCAATAAACTCCTCATTCTGGATTGGCATATCTCCCACATTTTCTTCAGGTTGTTGTAGAACATCATCAACAATCTCCTCACATTGCAATGCCATTGAAGCAAGATTTGCTAGCTTATCCATTACACTTCTTCCTAAATTTCTTCTTGGATTTCTTCTTCCATAGGGTTTTCTTGAATTTCCTCTTCCACAGGGTTTTCTTGCATTTCCTTCTCTGCAACATCTTCTTCTTCTGAAGTTTCTACTGCAATAACCTCTGTTGGATTACTAACAGGTTGAGTCTTATGTGTCCTCCTTCTTGTTCTCCTTACATACACTTTTGAAACAGACATAGGAGTTTTTGTTTTTGTTCGATGCCTCTTGGCTGCAGGAGGAATATGTGCTTCCTGTGACCGGATAACAAATTCTTCATCTGATTCCTCCTTTTCCAATTCTTTTCCTTCCATTTACAAAATAGGTGAATTTCTTTGAAGAGAGGTAGAGGGTTGTCCTTCGATTGACTTTGCTTCAATATTTTCTTCTATAATAATTGTGGCTCCTTCAGCAACCAGCAAACCCTCATCTTCACCAGAAAGATCTTCTACAACTATCTCTTCTTGAACCAGTGGATTATTTTCAATAGGGGCTTCATCAACCCTAAATTACAGAATATCCTCAAACACACCCCATTCCATTTGTGAAACATCTCTCAGGGACCGTTCTTCCAGCAATTTTACCAGTCCATGATGGCTAATAGAGTGATTTCCATATTTTTTAGTCTCCTTAGCACTTATAGAAATGAGATGATACAAGAAATTTGGGACATTAACTCGCCAGTCATGACGCAGATGACTAAGCAACTTGAAGTGAGGTGAATGGAGATTTGAATACCATCCTTCACATGTAATATATTTCATAATATATAGAGCTACCTAAGGCCAATGTGCTGGCAAAGAAACCCTTCTAGTCCCTTTTCTATCCACCATTAAGGGTTTGTTAGTAGAAATTGTGAACTCTGCCCTGGCACTCCTTGCATCCTTTGATTCTGGAAAGAGTTCCCCTTCCTATGGCAACCCTGTGGCCTCTGCAATTTTCTTCTTTGTAGCAATTACCCTCAACCCTTTAACTGTAGTTTCTCCTTCGTCAAAAGAATGCATAAATTTCGTAGCTATTTCGTCATTGAAATCCCTGATTCTCAAGAAAAAATCTAGCCAGCCATGGTTTTGGAAATAATGCACATAGACAACATCCTGTAGAAACCCTTCATGGACCGTTGGTTCATGGTGAATTTGATCACCACCCATCTTTTACTCTGATACTTCCGCACCTTCACCAAAATGTTTGACAGATTCACAAAAACTAAAATCTACATATCTTAATTTTGGCGGCAGAACTTATTATTCACTTGCGTGAAATAATAATCGTCATAAGTAATGTCAGTTAGGAAATCAATTTGGGATATCAAATAACTAATAATAAATCTTATTGGGAAAAAGGACCATCAAGTACCCCCCCCAACTTAACCTAGCACGTGTCCACATAGGCTGATGAGATTTCAAGTTTGGAGTGGATTAAAACATGATTAAAATCATAATAAACTAATAAATGCATAATTAAAATAAAGTACAATATACACATACCTGCAATTGGGCAAAAATGATGGTGAAATGAAATGAAGTGACAGGTAAGAAAGTGGGATGAAATGTAGTGGATGGAAATTTATGTACAGAGAACAATATTCCCATGGAAATATTTTATTATGATACGGTAAATAAGTTCACTGCAGAGGCTGCAGGAACATCACCTTTATCAACATGCTCAAGTGCAACAGGAAGCTTATGAATTGATACCGAATCATTGGCAGTTGCTGCAGGAACCTTGCCATTTGCTATAGAAACTTGTATTTCATTTTGAGGAGCAAACTATTGCAGGAACTCTTCTTTAGTAGCTGGCCTATAATAAAGTCGTAGTCGGTGTCCATTCACTAAGAGTTTAAATCGAATAGGATCTATTGTGGACAACTGAACTGCTCCATTTTGAAAAACTTCTTCTACCTCATAAGGACCTAACCACCTTGTTTGGAGTTTTCCCATAGCATCCTTATATCTGGAATCATACAGGAGTGCCCAGTCACCAACTTTGAATTTCTTTTCCTAGATATATTTTTCATGCCATCTAGCTCTTTGGTTTTGAATCAATTCTATTTATTGAACAACTATCTTTCTCCAATCATCAAGAGCATTTAACTATTGAATGTGTTCCTTCTATGCTTCAGACAATGTCATATTCAATTGTAGAGCTGTTCTCAAGGTTTTATGCTCAAATTCAATAGGCATCATTGTTGTTTTGCCATAAACTATCTCAAAAGGTGTGAATCCAATTGGTGTTTTCCATGTTGTTCTATATGCCCAAATTGCCTCTGAAAGTTGATGAGACCAATCTTTCTTGTGGATAGACATTGTTTTGGTAAGAATAGCCTCAAGCTCTCTATTGGTAACTTCTACTTGGCCATTAGACTATGGATGATATGGAGTAGATTTCTTGTGTCTTATATTGTATTCATTGACCAAAGCTTTTATCAATGTTTATGTAGATTGAGGTCCCTGATCTGAGACAATTTCCCTTGGTACTCCATACCTTGTAAATATTTCTTCATAGAAAAATTCAGCTACCTTATTATCTCTTGCATGTTGCATAGCTGTAGCTTCTACCCATTTTGTCACATAGTCTACACATACCAATATATAAGATTTGCCATTAGAAGGTGGATCAATGGGGCCAATAAAATCTAATCCCCACTTGTCAAATGGTGTAATAGATATTTGAGGATATAGTGGCATCTCATCAGATTTTGTAGGTTTGCCCATTTGCTGACATCTGTCACACTTCCTTGTGTACTAAGCTGCATCTTTGTGTAGTGTAGGCCAATAGTAACTAGTATTGAGTATTTTCAGTGCTGTCCTTTTGGCAGCAAAATGACCTCCACATGGCTCATCATGACATGCATGCAAGATGTCATATGTTTCATTCTCTCTAACACATCTTTGCATGACTTGATCAGGTCCAGTATAAAATAGACAATCAACAATCCATGAAAAGTTAAAACTTTTTTCGACTAGCAACCTTCTTTCCTTAGGAGAAAAATAAATTGGCATCTTAGCTGCAGCTAAATAATTGGCAATATCAGCATACCAAGGAGTATGAGCCTGTATGAGAAACAAATGCTCATCTAGAAAAGTGTCATCTATCATTGTAGAGTCTTCTTGCAATTGAAGACGTGAAAGATAATCTGCAACAATATTAGACTTCCCTGGCTTATCAACAACTGTGATATCAAATTCATGCATCAACAATAACCGGTGAGCCAGTCTACCGGTGATTGATGGCTTATTCATGAGATATCTAATTGCAATATGATCTGTATGCACAATATGGGATACCCTATAATATAGTGTCTAAACTTGTTAAGGGCATATATGACAGCTAGCATTTCCTTTTCAGTAATTGTATAATTCAATTTAGGTCCTTGCAAATTCTTGCTGATATAATATATTGCATTTTCCAACTTGTCAACTTTTTGTCCCAGCACTGCTCCTATAGCATAATCAAATGCATCAGTATGGATTTGGAATGGTAGAGACCAATTAGGTCCTTTTAGAATTGGTGCTTGAGTCAAAGCATGCTTAATCTTTAAAAAAGCTTCATTACATGCTGAGGTCCATTTAAATTCTACATCTTTAGTAAGCAGTGTATATAAGGGACTTGCAATTTTGCTGAAATCTTTGATAAGCCTTCTGTAGTATCCAGCATGGCCAAGAAAACTTCTCACATCTTTCTACTTCACAGGGTCATTAATATGTTGAATAACCTCAATCTTTGCTGCATCCACTTGTATACCTTGTACATATATATGATGACCAAGGACTATTCATTCTTCCATCATAATGAAACACTTCTCACTGTTTAGAGACAAGTTGTAGTCTTCACACCGCTGCAAAACTTTCTTCAAATTACCTAATGCTTGATTAAATTCAGAACCATAAGTTGTAAAGTCATCCATGTAAATTTCGATAATATCTTGAGAAATATCAGAAAAAATACTGATCACTGCCCTTTGAAAAGTGGCTAGAGTATTACACAACCCAAAAGGAAGAACAAAATATGCATAAGTACCCCATGGGAAAGTAAGTGTTGTTTTCTCCTGATCCTCAGGAGCTATTTGTATCTGATTATAGCCACTAAATCCATCCAGGAATGAAAAATATCTCTTACCAGCAAGAGAATCCAATACCTGATCCACAAATGGCAGTGGAAAATGATCCTTCCTTATGGGTAAGTTCAAGGCTCTATAATCAGCACATACTCTCCATTTGCCTCCCTTTTTAGGAACTATCACCAAAGGTGATACCCATTGACTGTCTGAGATAGGATAGATAAACCCAGCTTTCAACAATTTCTGCAATTCTTCTTTAACTATCTCCTTCAAGGCAGGATTGACTCTTCTTTGAGGTTGTCTGAGGGGGCAACACTCATCCTTTATGTAAATGTGATGAGTACAAACTGCCGGATCAATTCCATTCATATCCTTGTAATCCCATGCAAAGGCATTTCTATGGAGTTTTAACAAGTCCACTAGGCTATCCTTCTGAGTATCTGCTATATTCTTATTGATGTTCAAATATTTATTCAAGTCAACCTCTATCTTGATAGTAAGATCAATCTGACCTATATCAAAAATATGAGAATATGACAATTCCTGCGGCAACAAGGTATGCAAGATATCAGTGGCTGTAGGAAAGTCCAACCTTGCAATATTCGGAACCAATTCCTGCAATTCTTGGTCTTCTATTAATTCATTTATCAAGATCTTATATAAAGGATTGAATCTTCATCATATAATTGCATGAGTGGCACTTGATTAATCATCATAAGGTGATCAATAGAGTCAATTTATTTAGATTCCTCTCCCAAAATAGGCCAAACAGCCCGCTGCTGCTCAAGCTGAGGTTGTGCAGGGGAATACAAGGCTAATGTTTTTGTGGCACTGCCATCTGAAATAGTCATGTCTCCTAATCTACACCCAATATATGCATCAACTGTGGAAAGCCATGGTCTTCCCAAAATGACTGGATATCCCCCCAATGTTGCTTTTGGAGATAAAATCATAAAGTCTACAGGATATTCCTAAGAATCTAGAATAACTACTATATCTTCTATGATACCATCAGGTCTTACTGCAGAGCCATCAGCAAGTTGGAGAACTGTGGGTGTGGCCCTTAAACTATCTATCTCTAGATGTTTCATTACTTCCCTTGTCATTACATTAATGGTTGCCCCTAGATCAACTAAAACATTTTTTATTTGACTGCCATTAATGACTATACTCACAACAGGACTACCTGGATCAGGACACTTTGGAATAGCAATTTTCCCTAACATAATATCAGCCAATTGACCCATAACATGAACTGTTTGTGGATCCTTTTTCTTTCTGCCAAGTTTCTTTAGGCATGCTTCTCTCAATGGTTTACCATATATTGGAACATCCTTTATTGCTTGTAGCAATGGAATTTTAACACAAATATGCTTCACTTGATCAAGAATATCAAAGCTTTGCTATTGTTTAGTGGAAACTTCTTTGTCTTTCAGTCTATGGAGAAATGGTGGTAATATTTGATTATGAGGTGTTACATCTTTAGGATCAGAGATTGGCTACTCTTCTTGTACCTCAGTAATAACTGGTTGAGAGGGATTAGGTAGAGTTATGCCAGATCAAAGGTGAATATCATCTAGTGATAAAGAATAGGCTGGGTATTGATTAGCATCAATTGAATAAGCTTGTTGTTGTTGCTAAGATTTGATATTTGGATTAGGCAACGATTGAGTAGGCAGCTGTGTTGGCTTAGGAGGTGGTGTTGTAGCTGAAGGAGGTTGCATTAAAGTAGGAGGTTGTGGCTGCTGAGTAGGGGGCTGATATCCAGAAGATTGGGATGACCATGATGGGTTTCCCCTCTATTGAGAGGTAGGTTGCCAATTCCCTTGAAACTAGTTCCTTGCACCCTAAGGTGGATACCAGTTTCCTTGTGGCTGCTGCCATTGGGGGATTTGATTAGCAAATTGCTGTCCTTGGCCTTGTGATCCATACCAATGTGGATAATTACCAAAATTTTGAGAATATTGTGGTTGCCATTGGTTATTTGATGCATAAGAATTACCACTATAACTAGAAAAGGAAAGTGGATTAGGTGGCATACCTTGTCTTTGAAAATTTGGTCTTCTTTGAGCAACATAGAAGACCTATTCATCCTCACCTTGAATTGGTTTGAAATCAAGTACTTCAACATTTGCAACCATCTTACATCTGCAATCTTTCTTCCGTTGCTTACAATGAGGACAAAATTCTGCAAGAAATGCATTAGCTTCCTCATGCTTCTTCTTAGCTGCCAATGCATCCAACTGAGTAGCCATATTATTTATAATGTCCTCCTTGAAATATTTTAACAAATGGCTAAGTTCTAATCTAGAAACTCCAATTCCAGATGATGATGATGGTGCTCCTGGCTTAAATCTCCTATTCTTCTTAGAAGTAGATCTGGAATACTTCTTGCAAATTTGTCCTATTTTAGCCCAAGTAGATTGTGTAATGTCACCTTCCCCCATTAGATCTAAGGAATTGGTGCATTCATCATTGATACCCCTCAAGAATATCAATTTGAGGGAATCTTCATTCAAAGTACTATGCTTGGACTTCTTGACACTAAACAAAAACCTTTCCAAATAATCCTCAAGGCTCTCATCTTCAGTTTGTGTCATTCTAAAGATATCATCCCCATGACAATCAGTGCCTCTACAATAATCTTTGTATTTTGCAAGAAACAACCATTTCATCTCATCTCATGTATTGATTGTGTGAGGCCTCACCTCGACTCAGCCTGACATTCAATGGATTTTATACTTAAACTATTATGGATACTTTATTTTGATGCTTTTTGAGACTTAGAACTTATATGATTTCAGGATTTGGATAACATTGCTATGATTTGATGATTTACTTACATGCTTTATGAGATAGAACACTACATGATTGTTAGATAGAATGATATTGCAATGATAGATGTCGTTATTGAATTTGCAGGACTTTACCTTGAATATAGAACTATGATGTATGGTTAGTTTATGTGAATTGAGATGAAATGGCTTATGTGAAATTGCTTGGTAAAAGTTGTATTTGATCTGTGCAGATGAAAATTGTATGCAAGTAATGATGTGTATTGTTATATTATTGAATTATATCATATATGGATATTTGGAAGTACTAATGTGTAAATTGAGATGCGCATGAAGTTTACCATGTGACCATGGAAAATTACGGAGAATCAAACCTAGACTTATGTATGTTCGTAAGCCAGGGTTTGTCTATTTGGAGAGACAACACCCCGTTTGTGTTGTATTTTATTTGTAACAGTATATGCTGCATGAGTGTTAAGTGTTATTTAAATTTATTGTGTAAAAACCACAAGAGACAATTTCATGTTTCTTTTTTGTAAAAGTGTTTTATTTGTGTCACTTGACACGTGTGGATTTAAATTTAAATGTTTTATTTTGTCTCTTGGTGGGAAAGTGTTTAATTATAGTTTTTCTTAAATAAAATAATGTGTTGTCATAAATACTTTGGGAATATAATATTTGGGGTGGTCAACTTATGTTTGAACCGAAAATAAACTTCAGAGGGGTTTAAAATGGGTTAAATGAACACCTAGGGGTAGTTTAATAGGGTTTCCTAAAGCCCATAAGGTATACCTAGGGGTTAGGGGTAATTTTAGGCAAGTTTCTACTTTATAATGATCTTTTTAACGCTTTAAAAATTGGCTTTTTTGAGTTGAGCGAATATTGAAAATTAGAAGTTAAATCTAATCAGGATTTTTCCTTTTGGAATGAGAGTCTTTTTGCATTTTTGCTTTCTTTCCTTTTTGGTTTTTAGAAACTTGTGAGAACTCAGAAAGTGAGCTTCTTAAGCAAGATTTTTGAGAATTGGAGGGTAATCACCCGCTCTCCATTTTTGGAGACACAGAAGAAAATTTGAAAAGAAAATAATGTTATGGAATAGAAAAATTGATTAAGGGTAGAAGGAAAAAGATTCATGGATTGGGCAGCTCTTCATCAGATATCATAATACCCTTTGGCAGATTAAGGTTGGTTTCAGTTATTCTTTTTAATGTCTTCTTCTTGTTTATGTCTGGAAGTTTGTTGGTGTAAGAAATCTGTGTTCTTGAAAGTTTATGTTAGAAAATCTTTTGGTATTTTTGCATTATGATTTGTTTGTGTTTTGGGAGTTTTCTCAAGACCTCTTACTCTTGGGAGAGAAGAGGATCTTGAGGGTGGTAGCAGTGACAACCCTCGAGTGAGAGACTCTCTTTTGAGAGCGATCACAAGGGATCTTTGTGTGACCCTTGCTGCATGGCCTGTTTGTGCAATGGGGGTCATAAGGAGGGATATAAGGCTAGAATGCCTTTGGGGGGCATAAGGAATAAGGGGTTGAGATTCTTGATATTATTATTGTGCCATGAGGTGGCTTCTTATTTATTTCATACTTGCAGTTCTCCTCAGGGAATTGGTCCACTACCACCCTTTGAAAATGTTCATCACCAAAGTGTGGTGCTATGAAAGCCAAGTTGGGAATGTGTCTGGAATATTTGTATGCATTGCTTTCTATGTGTTTGCCTGTTTGTTACCCGTCTAGGAATTGGTTCTCTGAGCTCGGGGGTGGCTACCAGTTAGCCTAGGCTGGGAGGTGAGCACTCCGTGGTCATATTGTGTTTATCTATTATGCAGGAAAGTCAGGAGAAAGAGAATAGGATCCATGAAAAAGATACAGAAGATTATTATTGAAGATACTTAAATCCAGTTGCAGATATTTGTTTAAATTTGTTATAGAAGTATGCCTCATTCATAGAAAAGAGAAGCAAGTTGTAATTATTGAAAATAGACTTGAAGTTTTACTGTTGTGGCTATTCAAGAAACATCCTGTAAATTGGTAGAATATCTTAGAGTTGTTAAAGAAAAAAAAAGGAAAGCTTGTTTTATTTCTACTTCTGGTTTTTAGTAAAAGAAAAGTTATTTTGAGTTGCATGCAAAAGCTTCTTTGTATTATGGAAAGAAAAAAAAAAGAGAATAGCTTTCAATTAAAATTTATCTATATTTTACTTATGGCAAAGTAGGAGTTATTTATGCTGAAAAATCTTAAGTATTTTAAAGAAAAAAGATGTTTTATGTAAATATTTTATTAGGGAAAAAAAAACAATGAACCTTTTATTCTAGAGAAGTATATTGTATTTCTTGAAATGTATTTCTAAATTGTATCTTTAGTTAGTGTTGATTAAAGAGCTTCTCATATATATATATATATATATATATATATATATATATATATATATATATATATATATATATATATATATATATATATATATATATATATATATATATATATATATATATATATATATATATCTGAATAAACTTAATGCTTTTCCCTTTGTCATATTAGTTTAAAATTTTTGCATGTAAATCTCTTTTTAAAAAAATATATATATATATATATATTGAAATATTTTCACCCTTTTTAACTATGGTTATAAATTTATATAAATATAAATATATATATATATATATATATATAAATATATAT
Organism: Cryptomeria japonica; assembly: GCF_030272615.1. Lineage (NCBI taxonomy): Eukaryota > Viridiplantae > Streptophyta > Pinopsida > Cupressales > Cupressaceae > Cryptomeria > Cryptomeria japonica. The sequence continues at coordinate 314,673,911 of NC_081409.1, read as the reverse complement.
TTATATATATATTATATTTAAAAAAAAAAAAAATTAAAAAAAAAAAAGGGAATTGTTTTTGGGTCCACGCGGACCCCACAGTGTGTACGCATAGTGAGGGCCGCGCGGTGCCCACTGTGTGCACACACAGTGGACGGCAGCGGCCGCCACTGTGTGGCCACACAGTGGGGAGCCGCTAGCGGCGCCCACTGTGTGGACACACAGTGGTGCCGCGGCGCCCACTGTGCGCCCACACAGTGGCACCACGGCCCTCCCCGCCTCCACTTCCGTAACCTGCAACAAAAAAAAAACATGGCCGCCTTGGGGTCTTCGGCCTAGAAAAAAAAATTTCTGTTAAAAAAGATATGGGTTAAACCCTAGCCCGGGTGGGGCTAGGGCAAATGGATTTTAAAAATAATATGATAATTAGATTTGAAAATATATATATGAGAAAACAGAACCCTAATTAGGGTTGGGGAAATATGGATTAATATTTAGAAAGTTATTGTGCTTTTGAATTAGAATTAAAATATTTAAAATATATGTAATATATATATATATATATATGTATCTATATATATATATGGATATATATAAATATATATATATATATATATGTATATATAAATATATATATATATATATATATATTTATATAATTCTGGTTATAATTTGAAGCAAGTAATAAAGAGAAATTTAAAAATGGTTGGTTAGGCTATATAGTCATATTGGAGATTAAATTAATTTTTCTCTCTTATTTTTCTTTAACGTGATTGATTTAATAAGCCTAATGGCTAGGTATCTCGAGGAGATAAAAATTAAACCAGTTAGTTTTCCGCAAATAATATTTAACAATCTATCGATGCTTGGTTCGTCTCAGAGCTAGATCGAATTTAATTATGAAAATTTCTATAATGCTTGTCGTGTGAGTGAACTTGTTAATTAATTAGTATGTTTTAAAAAAAAAAATTGTTCCGTTTTTGCCCTAAATTTTGGGCATGACAAATTGTGCTACTACCCAAGCTCATAAACCATCTCAAGGATGACTCCTTCAAAGTGGCTAGAAAATTTTTGAGTCTATGAGAATCTGTAGTACAATCAAAACCCCTACAGAGAACATCAAAGTCAAACAGAAATGTATCCAGATCCTCTGTCACCAACCCATAGAATTTAGGAAGTGAAGATGCTAGAATGTTCTTGAGGTTAGCATTATCATGCTGGTCAGAGATGGGAAACTCAAATGTTGGACCAGGTGGTGGTGGTGGATTATTTCGAACAGGAGGTGGGTTCCCTTGCATTGGACTTGTGGGGGTTATTACAATAGCCAATTCTTCTTCTTGTGGACCAAAAAGGAACTGAAGACTTCCTTCTAGAAACTCAGACTCAAGGTGATTCAAATTTTGTGGGACTTGATATAGCTTAGAAAAAGGGTTTATATCTAGAAAATTATCTTCTGCATGAGTAGTATGAGTGGGTACAAATCTACCTCTGGCATCTCTTCTTCTATTATGCATGCAGATTCATGAAATTTCAAACAATTAACTAAAAACTAAAATAATCATAAAAGGCTCTTAGCTTGACACCATCCCTGGCAACGACGCTAAAAATTTCTACCCCAACTATAATGACAATAATAATACCTCTAATTGAAATCTCAATCTGAAGTTTGCACATTCATATGGTAGAGTTTACTATTTTCATGGTTGGTGTTCATTTAGTTGTCAATCTAGGAACGTAAAACTTGAAATGGGTTTGCAATATATATGCACTAAGCTCCTTAAATGATTATTTTGCATTACTGCAGTGACTAACATTATGCAGAAAGGAAAGGGAGGAATGGAAATCATAAAAGGCTACATGAAAGCTTCACAAAATACTGTTGAAATGATCTAATGAGAATAACAGAAATCACACCGTTCTGTCTTGGCTGCAGGAACAGTCAACGAATCTATTTCCAGTGGTTGCAGGAACAATCTAGTCATGAACTTCTACTACAACTAAGTAAAAACTAACTTCATAAAGACAAGATCACTCACCAAGTGGCCCCCCTTGGATGAGTGATATCAAACTCTCAGCAAAGAACTATTAATAGATCAGTATAACATATTCTTATTCATTTCTTCCTGAAAGATGATTACATATTCTAAAAGAGAAAATTCAGAATGCTTGGCAAAAACTTTGTTCAATCCCTTTCCATTCTGTCTAACTCTCAGAAAAGAAGGAAGAGATTATTATAAAGAAAAGATCAACTACAATGGACAACTCAAGTTATGCCTAGAAGAAGAGGTGGATAATTGTCAGATGAAAGAGATAACTGAGAGCTTGGCTACAGGAACTATGGATCTAAAACCAAACCACATTCTTTGCATGCCAAAGTGATATTTTGCAAATTCAATATGCACCAGAGTTAAACTCCCATGGTGAAGTACAACTACTATGATTATGCCATACCTTGTGCTCGCTTGAATCTCCTTCAGTTTGACCTCCAGCTATCTGAACGTGATTCTCCAGTCCTTAGGTGCGAAAGAAAATCCTCCACCATAGCATCAATTATTATCTGCACTAAAACAGAAACAACATACAAGGACATGCATATGTATCTTACTTAACTAATACATTCATTAACTCACATATGAAATCATCCTAAATAATCCACATATCACAGGGACAAATCATTTGGCTGCAGGAATTAACTAACAAAGTTCAAACATGGTTTCTTAAGTTCAGTTTTAAAACATGGATTACATATAGTTAATTCACAACAATTTACTATCATAATGCAACCCAGAAGGTACCAAAAACCTAAGAGTCCTGATAAAAAAACATGTCAAAACATCAACTTATCAGATTCCACATGAGGTTAGCATGTGATGACACTCTTACCTACATGTTTCCATTATCCTTATGTCTTGATTGTTGAATTATGTCTTTGGGAGTTTATTACTTTTGTGTCAGCCTTGTGATGTGTTTTGGTTATTGTATTTTTAATTATTGCCTTGTGGATGTCATGCTGTGTCCCTTGGTTGTTAGGTTTTAGCCCAGGTCTTGAGTGTGATTTGGAACCCCATGTCATCTCCTAGCATGGGGGGTGGTTCCTATTTGGTTCCACATGGTCAATTAGTTTGATGCCTTATTCCATTGGGATACTCTTTATTGGATGGTAGTGTGCATTAATATGGAATCTATGATCCTTAATTATGCAGATGGCTTATAGAGCTGATTTCTATGTACTTGGGATATAAAATTGTAAATGTAAAAGAGATTATGTACTTTTATGGTTGTATTCATGTGCATTAGGACATGATGTAAATTAGATGAGACTATGACTTGTAATAAGGTGAAATGGTATAAACATTTTATGGATTATGTTTTAGTAGATATTCATTTTGATAAGATTGAGATTATTGTTGGACTATAAAATTGAATGATTAGATTATGAACATTCTTGTTGTATCATATGGTTCTTGAATTGGGCTTGTTACATCAAATCCTAATTGAAAAGAGGAGTAACACTTGTTGTTATATCTTTTCATATGTATGTAGGAAATAATCTAGTTCTATTTGTAGAAGAAGGAAATATATGTTTATATTCATGATGTCATAGATTAATAATTAAAGATAAGGGAATTAGGAACACTTGGTTTGGTACTTTAAAATGAACTTAAAGGTTTATGGTAGAATATGCATATGTAGTTAGTGATTTCATAGCTGATTGGAAAGTAAATTGATTAGGAAATGATTGAACTATGTGCATATAGTAAATTAGATGAAAATGCATTTATGTTTTAAGAGTAGTTCTAAGTAGTGATGTTGGAATACCCTAGGGAGAGAATGTATGGATATATTGATATGGTTAAGATGTTATTTCCACTTGCGTTATATGTTGTTATGGATATGCCTATGTTCATAATGTTTTATGCATTCATGTGATGTTAATCTATGATTTGGAGTAACAGTAGTATACTATGTTGCATTAGTAGATGTTTTAAAACAAATTATCTCTATTTGATAGTTAGTGTAGACACCCAAATTTGTCCACTTAATTAAATGAATATTTAGTATTTATTTGATTATTTAACTATCGATCAAAAATTAATATTTAATTAATTCACCCCAACCCTCTTCTCCTATTAATTAAATAAATTATTGAATTTAATTCATTTAAACCATATTCTGACTTTTAATTAAATAAATCATATTTATTTGATTAAATCCCCTTTTCACATTTAAATAAATACCCTCTTCACATTTAAATAAATCAATTTTTATTTAAATGTCTATCTAAATGCAAGTTGCAACCAATAATTGAAATAAATCCTAAAAGTCTTCCCACTTGCATTCTCCTACAAAATTCACTTGCTCACTAATCCCCTTCTAAATTCTTTTGATCCCTTCTAAATTAGCCTAATCCCTCTTCTAATCATTTGCATGATCCTAAACCAAAATTAACCCCCAACCCATGATCTCAACCATTTAAGAGTCTTACAGAGTCATAAATGCTTCCCTTCTTTAACACACTAACCCACATGGGTCTTGACCCTTTAGTCAAGGCTTAACCATGGGTGAACTTTGAACAAGAGTTTACCCATTAGATAATAACCTTACCATTGGATAATAGCTTTATCCAATAATCTAGTTCTATTTCTATTTGTAGAAGAAGGAAATATATATACATCTATTCATGATGTCATAGATGAAAAATGAAAGATAAGGGAATTAGGAACACTTGGTTTGGTACTTTAAAATGAACTTAAAGGTTCATGGGTCATGGTAGAATATGCATATGTGGCTAGTAATTTCATAGCTGATTGGAAAATCAATTGATTAGGAAATGATTGAATCATGTGCATATAGTATATTAGATGAAAATGCATTTATGTATTAAGAGTAGTTCTAAGTAGCGACATTGAAATACCCTAAGGAGAGAATGTATGGATATATTGATATGGTTAAGATGTTATTCCCACTTGTGTTATATGTTGTTATGGATGTGGTTATGTTCATAATGTTTCATGCATTCATGTGATGTTAATCTATGATTTGGAGCAATGGTAGTTTACTATGTTGCATTAGTAGATGTTTTTTTTTAAATTATTTCTATTTGATAATTAGTTTAGTTATTTTATCTAGTATATTTTGGTAGGCATTACATGTGGTATCAGAGCCCATGTTCATACACTGAGTACTCTAGTTTCACATTATCCCATTATGTGTATTAGCACTAGCATGGGTAATCCCAATGGTTTATCCCTTCTTTTTAATTTCTTTCTTTTTGAAGCAGTCACCGGTGAGGAGGGATGTCAAGGAGATCAGTCCAAACTAGCCAGCAAGAGTAAACACAATGAAAACACATAGATATGATGAAGGCAATGCAGAACATTTAGTTTTATTGCATGAAATTTGATTACATCCAATCGGTAACAACCGGGTTACAACATACTGACACATGGGCCTAGTAGAATAGGTCACACCAGGACCTTGAATCAAAAGATCTTTCTTCTAGGCACAATTAATGTCTGATTGATTCTAATTGATCTTCAATTGATTCTTCTTGATTGCATTCTAAAGCATGATTACAAATATATATATATATATATATATATATATATATATATATATATATATATATCCAAAGGATCTAGTCAACCCAAAAGGGATCAAAACCCAAAGAACAAGACCTAACATGCAAAATAAACAAAGTCTGCCTTTGCCAAGATTTTCCTCCAAAAAATCCAAAGGATGAAATGTAGAAGGTCGGCCACATGCCAAGAAAAATCAAGATCAACATTCAAGGCTCCAAAATATTTGGAATGGGTTCTAGTAGATCACCATAATAGGTCTCAGGCAACCAATAACAAAGGAACAACCGGTAACAGGAAATTGTCATGGAAACAGGTAGTGATATCTTCTCGGAAAGTCATCCAAATGAGATGTGGTTTGGAAGAAAGAAAGATGATCAAGTCTTCAAGTAGAATCCAACTCCACAGGATCTAGTGAGCCAAAATCAGGACACATAGAAAGGAACACTGAAACTACAAACAAAAAACAAAACAAAAAAGAAAATGTTTTTGGTTGATGCAAGATTGCCAAGAACTAGGGATTCTCTTGCATTAGACATCTGGGGTTAATGAAAAAGTGAGCCTCTAACTTTGCTGGGGTCAGAGGGAAACCAAGGTGGTCTACCTCTTCCTGAGAAATCCAAGATGAATCTTCAACTAGTCTTCTCTTCCACTTCACAATATATTCTTTGTACTAACTATTCTGGGTACTATTCCTAATCTTTACGTGCAAGATTTATTCACGCCCAATCTTACTATCCAAAATTTCTTCAATCTGATTTGGTTCCTTTCGGGGTAATTGTTTCTGCAAGTTTGTAACACTATCCTCATTGAATTCTGATTCATGGTACTCATAAAGATCCGCAATGTTTAATATAGGTGAAAAAATTAGACTATGTGATAGCCCTACTTCATATGCATTTCTAGAACTGAACTTCCTCAAAATATTACAAGGTCCAAATTTCTTCATTTGCAACTTATTATAAGTTCCAACTGAGAATCTCTCTTTTCTCAAGTATACCATCACCTCATCACCAACTTCAAATTCCTTATTTCTCCTCTTCTCATCTTCTTTCTCCTTATATTTGCTATTCATGTCGTACAAATGTTGTTTAACCTGAATATGCAATTCTACCATTGATCTACAAATTCTTCTACTTCTGAACTCTTCCGGTCTTCATTGCTAATGTCTCTCAATTCTTCTATTCCTCTAGGATGTACTCTGGTAACAATCTCAAAAGGTGGTTTTTTGGTACTTCTATTCACTGAATTGTTATAGGCAAACTCTGCTTGTGCAAGGAGCAAATCCCAACTTTCGGTTTTATCTCCCACTAAACATATCAACAAGTTTCCCAAACTCTGGTTAACTACTTTTGTCTATCCATCAGTCTATGGATGAAAAGTAGAACTGAACTTCAATTCTGTCTTCATCTTCTTCCAAAGTGCTCTCCAAAAATAGCCAACAAACTTAGTTGCTCTGTCTGAAACTATTCTCTTAGGTAATCCATGCAATCTCATCACTTCCTTGAAAAATAGGTCTGCTACATGCAATGCATTTGATGTCTTCTTACAGGGTATGAAATGAGCCATCTTAAAAAACCTATCCACTACCACAAATATAGAATCATTCCCTCTCGGTGTCTTAGGTAATCCAAGTCCAAAATCCATGATTATATCCTCCCAAGGTCTTCCTAGTACTGTCAAAGCTTTATACAATCCCACATTCTTGACAAAATCTACAACTCTGCACATATCTCTTAACATCCTTATGAATCTAGGGCCAAAAGTACTACTCACTCACCAATGCAACTATTTTATCAATACCAAAATGTCTGGCTAAACCTCCACTATGTTTCTCTTTCATTAGGTTCTCTCTCATGGAACTCTTAAGTATGAATAATTGAACTCCCTTGAATAACATCCCATCCTGAATGAAATAATCCAACCATTTGCTTCTATCAACCATATTTGGTTCTCTACATGCTTCCCCAAGTTCTACAAAATTTGGGTCTTCATCATAGAAGGTCTTAAAATCTTCAAAACCTAATACTGCAACTCTCATCTCTATCACAAAATTCCTTCTCCTACTCAATGCATCAACAACTTTGTTAGATTTCCCACTTCTGTGCTTCAAAACAAAGGTGTAACTCTATAAGAATTATACCCATCTCATATGTCTCTAATTCAGCTTACTTTGACTATTCAAATACTACAAAGCTTGATGAGTTGTATACAACACAAACTCCTTAGGCAACAAGTAATGTCTCCATTTCTTTAAGGCTTGACTTATGACATAAAATTCATGATCATACATTGAATATCTCTTCTGGGCATCATTCAATTTCTCACTAAAATATGCTATTGCTCTCCCTTCTTGACTCAAAACTGCTCCTATTGTTGTTCCACTTGCATCACAATCCACTTGAAATACCTTATTGAAATCCGCTAAAGCCAACACTCGCTACTCAATCACTTTCTACTTCAACAATTCAAAAAATTTGTTTGCTCAAGTGGGCCACTTGAATTCCTTTCGATCTCCTCTCATGGTCTTAGTCATAGGGTTACAAACTGAACTAAATTTTTTGATAAACTTCTGGTAAAAACTAGCCAATCCATGAAATGATCTTTACCTCTCCAATGCTTTCCGGTGTAGGCCACTCAACAATGGCTTTCATTTTCTCAGGGTCCATCTTCAAACCATCCTTAGATATCACAAAATCCCAAATAGACTAACTCATCCTTCATGAAAGTGCACTTCTTGTTATTGATTAGCAACTTTTCTTGTCTCAACCTCTGCAAAACTTATCTTAACTACAACAAATTCTCCTCTTTTGTCTTACTAAAAATCATAATGTCATCCAAATACACAATAACAAACTTACCCAAGAATTTCTTCAATACCTTCTTCATCAGCCTCATGAAAGTTATTGATGCATTAGTCAGTCCAAAAGGCATCACCAACCATTCATATAGTCCTTCGTTTGTCTCAAATGTTTCCTTCCACTCATCACCTTCTCTGATCCTGATATGATGATATCCACTCTTCAAATCTATCTTTGTAAATTATTTTGCTCCACTCAAACAATCCATTATGTCATCCATCATAGGCAAAGGAAACACGTATTTCACTGTGATCTTGTTTATTTCTCTTGAATCAGTACACATCCTCCATTCTCCATTCTTCTTAGGTGCTAATACTTTTGGTACTACACAACGGCTTAGACTTTCCCTGATCAAACCTTCAACAAATCTTGCACTTGTCTATTCAGTTCTTCATTTTCTACCGGTGTCAACCGGTGTGTAGCTTTGTTAGGCAAACTAGCTCTGGGAACCAAGTCCACACAATGACTAATAATTCTAACAGGTGGCAATCCATCAGGTACATTATCTAAAATGATATCTGTTATCACTGTTTAGAAAATTGGGTACTCTTGTCCCATAGTCGGCTAAAAATCTGCAAAAGTGTGCTTGGAATAGCCTTGTTGCCTCTGTATTTCTTGGGTCAAAATAGGGTTTAAGGTTTATGAATTCTATCCTTTCCTATGTTTTGAAAAATATCCTTGCGTTCTATTATTGCATTACCTTTTCCCACTTAAGCAAGGGTTGGTTTATCATGAGAAGTGTCCCCCCATTAGTTTTTATTCCTAGGTGGTCTTTTAAATATTTTCAATCTTTACGCCTTTACCTATTGTTGGGTTTTAACCTTTGTCGGGCTCCTTAATAATTGTGCAAGTCTATGTTAATCCTATGGTTGTCATTGTTTCACTGGGAAAAGATGCCTAAGATTTAGTGTTTGTGAAATGGTGAAAAGGGGTAAGCGGGCCGAACCAAAGGATTGTCTATCAGGTTAAAAGACTGCTTCTTGTATTGGATCCAACGGCTTGCGTTGCTTTGCTAGCCTAAGATGCACGTGATCTATCCTCTGTGAAATAGCAAAAGACTTGGCGGGTCCCAGAGGCGAGCGGATCCTTTGGTTAAAGGATGATCAGTTCAGAGAAGATCAATGGCTTGCATTGATTCACAGCCAAAAGATGCCCATAGTTTACCTTTCGTGAAGTAGCGAAAAGGTGGAGGGCTCGGGCGAGATGGTCATGGCAGGGGTAATAGATGAGCAAGTTTCCAAGATCCAACATTTGTCGTTGCTTCACAAAGGAAAGGTACCTAAGATTTAAGGTTCATGAAGTAGCGAAAAGGTCAGTGGGCCCAAAGGACAAGCAAGTCATAATTTTAAAGACTGATTAAGTATGAGTTAATCGACTGGCTCGCGTGGATTCACAGCTTCAAGTAAAATGAATATCAATGTTTGCGAAGTAGTGAAATGATGTGGCAATTACACGGTGGGTGACATGGCAGGACAGATGGGTTGCTCCATGGAGAGAATTGGTGACTCGTAAGATGCACATGGCTCCGAAGGGTAGTTGAGGGCCCGCCCTGATTCAACCAGTGGTTATGTTGAAAATAGTAAAGTAAAACATGTGGTGGCCTTAGAATGGAACCCAATGGAATTACCTGAGGAAATAGCCGACTGCCACGTGACATTTGTTAGCCGATGATGAAACAAAGCAAGTTATCTTTGAGCTGAGGGCCCACTTTGAAGGTCTGAGCGTGTTAAATGGTGTTCATCTTGTAGTGAATCCAACAATTGTCATTGTTTCGCAGCCTGAAGATGCTTACAGTTTAGTCTTCGTGAAGTGGCAAAAACCGTTAACTGTCATGGTTGAGTGCAGTTAGTTAAGAAGACAAGTGGTCACTTTAAGAAGTAATGATTGAGCAAGTATATGACGATCTAATGGTGGATGTTGTTTTGTGTGGTGAAAGTGCGCACGGTTTAGTGTTCGCGAAATAATGTAAAGAAGGTAGGGCCTGTCACTAATGCAAAGGGACCGAAAGGAATAAAGGTAGTGCAAGTTCCAAGGATTTGATGATCGTCGTTGCTTCGCGATAGAAAAGTGCAGGGGTTTTAAACTGTGAAATGGTGAAACAACGAAATAGAGAAAGACTCAGAGAACTTGTGGTTTGTTGGAGCCTGTTTTTGAATTCGATTTATGAATTCAATTATGAGGTGATGGTCGAAGTATACGGGATTAATTTATCAATTCAATGCCAAATTTCCCTATTAAGGTCCGCATTAATTGAATATTGGTACCAGTTTGACAAGTTTTTTGCAGAGGAGCTGGTGCAGAGCGAGTTTTCTCAGGCGAATAACCAGGTTTTTTCTGTGTTTTCCTTGCTAGTTGTAGTCTGAGAATCGGTGTTGCTATGTGAATTGTTTCATTAGAGTTTTGTACAAATATCAATTGGTATAATTGCATTAATGGGATGGTGCCAAGAAGGGAGTTAACAGGAAAGGTAAACTACCAAGATAGGAATATACGTGAGGATTTTCTCGAACAACTAACTATGTCTACCAATGTCGGGGCCAAACCAAAAGAATTGGTGCTGAAGAACCCTCGTTTAAGAATTGGGGATGGCCTATATGATAAAGGTAATTAATTAAGGGATCCACAAATAGGGATGCCAGGTTTAGGATTGTTCAAGGTAGGTTTTGGTTAGAGACATTCCCTTGCCCCTTTAAATAGTATATGGGTATTGGATGTGGGGAAGCTTATAGTCCTTGGGGTCTTCATGGATGTAGATTTGTTGACTCTGATTGCACAAAATTATGACCATGTAGCTAGATGTATCAGGATTGTGAAGGGATCAGTGCTAATTGAAATTAATGATGATGAATTCAAAAGTGTTTTTGAGCTCAGTGAGGCTTCAAATTTGTTAGAGCCTATTGATTTTGAATCACTAGCCCAGGTTTGTAATGCATAAAGGGATCATCTTAGGAGTGGCCCACTGAAAGATTTTTTTGTTAAGATAGGAGGGCTGACTATTGTAGGCCCTAGTACCATGGTACCTTTCTCCCTAAATTTGTTTACTTTAAGAGCTAAGGGCATGTATTGGGCACTTTGTCAGATTTTTGTAGAAGATGCTGAGAAAACATGCCAACCCATTATATGCTGATGATTGCATAGATTCTAAACCCCTCTCTGGCAATAACATTTGACTATGCACCTTACCTCACTGATGCAATTCATATAGGGCTGATAGGGATAAAAAATGGTAAGGTGGACAAACCATTTGGAAGGTTTTCTCTTCTAATGCACATGTTTTTGTTCAAGGGTGCTGATTATTTTACAAAAGAAATAGATTTGGTCAAGGTGAAAAATAACGAAGAGATGCATGTTCAACTTTGGAGTACTATTTTGTCCTGGGATAGGGAAGATGTCAGTTACCTAAAGTTTGATAGGTGCTTTCCATCTAAAATCAGGATTCTTTTGTGCACAGAAAACCCTAGGATCCCTAAGGCTCTTTAAGAATTCCTTAGGCCCAAGGAGTTTGCTGAGGGTATTAAAATTGTTCATAATTGGGGAGATATGTATTTGTACCCTATTTCTACAGTTTTTAGAGTATATGGTTTCTAGGGCACTCCATATTTATTGCCTTATCAAGTCCCACTGAAGATAGGAATTGCAGAAGTCTTAAGGCAGATTGGAGGTGTGTAAGAGGTAGAGTTGACAAATAGAGGTAAAGGGACTATTTTTTGAACTATTACCATGGCCCATCATTTTGTGATCACCAAAGGTGGCTGGAAGTATCTTGAAGAATTCTTTAAACCATATAGATTGTCAACTACAGTTTCTAGATTTGCAGACCCTGAAGAATTTTTCAACGACATGTTTAGAAAAAGAGCAGTTTGTAAAGGTAGGCCTCACCAATTTCAATTCCTTGAAGATTTAATTAGGAATGAATTCAATTTGGATGAGAAAGAATTGAGGAAAGAGAAGTGGGTTGCATATAAAAGGGCTCTTGACTTCATTCATTAGTTTGATAGTAGATATGACCCTCTTTCTAGTTTCAATCCCTTTGAGGAAAAAATAAAACTCTTAATTCTTTATTTTGAAGACCTCATGCAAAATTTGAAAGAAAAGAGGGAGGCTATAATGAGAGATGATCCTAAAAGGGTTAGATTGGTTCTTGCTAAGCCTGCCTTTGCTAAGGATATCCCACTAGGTGATTATGTAATGCACAAGAAGTCAAAATACAGTGTGATGATGCTAGTGACTGGTGAGTCTTCTACTTCAAGAGGGAAAAGAGAAATTGAAGATGTCATTGATATCCAAGACTCCCCTAAAAGGCAAAGAGTGGGGAAGGAAGTGCAAACCAATGAGATTCTGTATTCTCCATCTCAATCCCCCATCCACATAGGAGATGAGTGGGCAGTGGTCGAACAGTTGTTACAGTTAGGGAGTCTCGGGGAGATTGCCTACACATATGAGGAAACCTAAGAAGGGATGTCTGAAGAGCCACCTAGTGTTGAGATGAACTTGATTGAAGGTGAGCTCAAAGGTAAAGAGATAGACCTAACTGTCAAGCAAGCCAGTGAGGAGTTCCTGGCTGATAGAAACTTTGTTACAATAGGGGCCTTCATGCAATTTGTATGGAAACAAAACATGGAACAATTTAAGGACATATGTGAAAAAAGGAAAAGTGAGTAGCTTCATAGAGATGTAACTCAGGTGGAGGAAGAGGTAAAACAAGAAATGATTGAAGAATTCAAGACCATTACCTCTGAAAAGAGAAGAGAGATGGTATCAAAGGCCGATGTTTTGATCCTCCCTGAGTGGGATATAGCTGATGCTCTAGTACTTGAAGTGGTCAGAAAGGAAACCAAACCTATGGAAGGAGTGACCTTCAGTAAAGATTATTTCTAGGCTTCAGAGTTAGTTGGTAGGTCAGCACCATCAAGGTGAATCCTCTAGTCTTATGATAGCTTCTTCTCCAGCAAGACCTCCACCTACAAGTCCTATCATAGAATATCCACCTTCTCCTATGCCTTCTGGTTTCCAACCAACTCAAACTGTCTAACATGAGTTAGAAAAGTTGAAACAGGCTCAAGCCTTATTTGCAAGCAAATATGAGGAAAAGGTAAAAGCCACAATTTTGAAGTTTTTTGATTCAGTTAGGGCCTCTGTCTTTCATATTTCTATGAAGAGGGTTCTGAATATTTTGACTAAATTAAGAGAAGATGAGACCACTTTGCAACCAATTTTAAATAAGTGGGTGCCTAGGGGAAAAGAGCTAGAGCTTACGTGTTCATCACATGCAGATGCAGAGGCAAATGACAATCTCAGATCCACCTATGAATTCATAAAAGAAATTAATATACTCTCAGAAGAAAGGGAAGGTGTGAAAAGAAAAGCCCAATTGTATAGGAAAGAATATTCTAATCACAAATATGAGTTGTTTCCAGGGGGTTTTGTTGGTCCAACTCAGCTAAAAGAGGAGAAGGCATGGCTGGAAGAGCTAGACCACAAATTGTCCCAAAGGGTTAATGAAATTATCAACATTGATGACATGTCCTTATTTGTCAAGACAATCAAGGAGATTGAAAAGGTAAATTCACACTATGGTTTCATAGAAACATAAATTGGGTAGTTAAGGGTCACTTGGAAAAGGCTAGAAGGGATGAAGAAAAGGATTGTTAGCTTCTCTTGGCTAAGTGATGATGTGTTCCAAGAGTGGAAGGACAAGTATGTTGGACAAAGAGAAGATATTCCAGAACAGTTAGAAGATGTTGCAGTTGAACAACAAATTGAAGAGGTCGATGATACTGAAAAAGGACTTGTAATTGTTTCTTGGAGAATATTGCAGTCTATAAAAATCTTTTCTTAGAAATTGTCCGAAGTTTGTAAGCATCCATGATATTATAAATGGATACCAGGACTAGTAAAAGAGTGATCACAAGAATTTTGTAAAGAAGCTCTGGCAAAATATATTTATTGCTTTTTTTTGGTTTTAAGCAGATTACTCTGAGTTATGTAATATTTTCAAGAATGAATATGAATATACAGATCAAAGTTCCAGGCATAAAATTTCTTTGTCTTCTAGTGTGCATTCTTTAGTTTGTTGGTTTCATTTGGATAATCTAGGGTTGTTTGAATGAGCATGGATTGTAAGGCAATCTTATAGATGTTATTTCTAGCTTTTCTCTTCAGGAGAGCGATTAAATGTGCATGAAATATTTCTGTCAGCAAATCTATTGTTTGTTGCTACGAATCTGATAAATTGTTTTAGTTAAATTGGAGAGGATCTACGTATATGTTAGGCATGTATGGGGTTCATGAAAGCCGAAGTGATGAAATGTATAAGAATGTTCAGTTTTGAAAACCCTTGCTTGATTTAGGTGACTCTGTGGCCCGGATAAGGCACTAGTATCCGATTGTAGGATTTATTTATATCTTTTCTTGAAGATCAATACTAAAAATGAATACAAGTTTTTCCTTTAGTGTTTCAGTTTCATTGAGGTGATGAAATCCACGAGTTTTTTAGCACTAGTTTACTTTGGATATCAATCTTAAAGTGTAAAAATATTCACAGAAGGTATACCCACCTAAACTTTAGATAAGCTCAAAGTGTAGAAGGTCTCAAAACCTTGTTATATATTACTCTTGAGTTCTATTCCCTGATCTCTTTATATGCAAATAGAGTTATTTTATTTCTTACAGGAGGGATAGAAGGGAAATCAAAATTTGAGACTAACAAAAGTGGCAACTCTGCCAGGGAGAATCATAGTGCATATCTATGTTACAGATTGGTTTCTGAATTAGTTTAGAAGTTGGTTCAGATATCTGTGTTGTGGAAGATTGTCTGATCTCTCATTTGTGCTATCTTTCTCTTTGAGAATCTTCTTGATTTTGTTAAATCTATTCAAGTGATTTGTTTAAGCTTGTTTTCTTATTTCCCATAGTCCTTGTGGGTGGCGACTCTAACAACTATAACCAATCCTTTTAAATAAGTGTAACTCTTTTAAGAAAAACAAGCATGATGTAGAGAGGAAGGAACACAAGGTCATTCATGAGGAAGCATCCTCAAGAGACATTGCAGGAGGGATTACCTGAATAGGCAAGGAGAGGTCAAAAAAGATCAGTTGTACATGAGCCATCCAATCCTTCTTGGGTACAAAAGAGCTTTAATGTGGTTAAGTCATCTGAAAAAGCCCATATATGCCAATTTGAATTCTTCTTCCCGTGAGTCTGATCAGGATATTTTGGGTTTCCATTCTGGGTTGTTTGGTAGTAATGAGGAAGTCCAAATTCTAAATCAAAGGATATCTCATATTAGTTTATCCGGGAAAGACAGGAATAGTTCAAATATTAAGAGAGATTATGTACCTAGGATAGTTGATGGAAACATTAGTTTAATTGATATTGACCAAGTCAATGTGTCAGACTCTGAAGAAATCTTCCTTGATGAAGATAAGGTATCCCAAGAAATTGAAGTCCTGAATAGAAAAGTCCATCATTTAATTTCCTTAAGAGCACAAAAGGAAGCAAACAAGGAAAAAGAGGTAAAATAAAAATTGATGGAGAGAGACATGATTTTAAGACATATTGCTGATCTTGAGTTATTTACCCAAGAGAAAGCCAAGAGTAAGGATGAGGGTCCATTCATCAGAGAAATTCTAGTCCCCAAGACCAACCCTCCATACAAACCTGTTGTGCAACCGAATAGGGAAGTCCTTAGTGACCCACAACTTGTTAGAAATAATGTTGATAAGGGAAAACAAAAGTGCATGGAAGATGGGTCTAGATCTAAGACTATGATGGAGATCTCTCATATGTTATTAGCACATGAGAGAGAGAGATGGAGAGGATGAGGAAAGAGAAGAAGATCTGCAAATGGAGTTGGAAAAGGCTGAATTAGAAGCAACCAATCAAGAAGTTAAAAGAAAAATTAGATATCTAAAAGCTCTTCCTATAAGTTTTCCCTCAGCATACCTAAATAATCTTGTTCCTTAGCAAGCTTCACCCCCTCCAGTCAAAATTCAGTAAACTTTGCCTATGAGTATTGTCCCAGCTAATCAAGCCCCTGTTATTAACCAAGGTAACTAGATCCCTCTAACTCATGGCCCTAATGTAAGAATGAACATAGGAAATAACCTTGCTGCTAATCAATTCCAGAGAATACCTATTAACTTGGAGTTATATAGACAACTCTTCTTTGATGGAATCCCAGGGTACCCCAACCATGTTCCTATAGAATTAAGGGATAGACTCCACAAGTTTGCTGGCAACAATGCAATCAGTGTAGAAGAGCACTTAAAATATTTTGGTTACTTAATAAATGATTATGAAATAATAGATGAAGATGTCATCATGAAATTGTTTGTAGAGTCCTTAGTAGATGATGCAAGGGATTGGTATAGAGGTCTCCTTGTGAATAGCATTGGGTCTTGGGAAGATTTTAAAAACTGCTTTCAAGAACAATATGGTGACAAGACAAATGTGAGATTTATGCTCAATGAGTTCAATAATATTAGAAAGTCTGATAATGAAATTGTCATAAACTTCAATGCTAGATTTCAGAAAGCGATGCATAGGCTATATCAAGTAATGAGGTTAGATGATAATATGTGTCTGAATACTTATCACAATGCTTTTGATTCTAAATGGCCTATATTCTAAGGAATAAAAATATGCATAGTCTAAGAGATGCATTTAGAATTTCCATCAATGTGGAGAGTAATAGGAAAGCATCTGGGAAAGTAGGGAGAAGAACTGATGGTAGGTTGTGGAAAGAATCAAAACAACAACCCAATTAAGTTGCTAAAGAAGAAGACAAAATAGAGAAATCAGTGACTGCCATGAAAGATCTTACTGCCAAGGTGAGTAAAATTAATAAGCCTCATTACAATTGGCAAGATAGACCTCCTAGGTTGTATGACATGCCTTATAACTCCACTTGGAAGGATGGCAAACCCCAAAATGAGAAGCTAAAAAACACTCAGAACCAAGATACCCTAGATCCATTAAAAGGAGGAAATGTTCATAGTATGGAGAATACTCCTTGGTGCATGGCTTGTGATGGACCACATTCTCCTCATCAATGTGCTGTAGCTCAAGCCCTTGAAGAATACATGAGACAAGAGGTTGAGCCTGATATCAATATGTTTGAAACTATTATTGAAAGTGATGATGAGTCATTACAAAGTGAGCTTAGTGAATGTGATGTGTTAAATAGTAAAAGGTCTTACCAAGGACAGTTGACCCTTGATTGGCATCCCACTTTGAACATGGTAACAATTGAAGATGAAGAAGTTCATCTTAGAAGACCTAGTGATGAAGAAGTAAGAAATCTCACTAAGGCTGCCATAGCCAAAGCCAAGCACAATTACAATTTGAGAAGTACTAAGAAGGATGGGGATCAATGTGAATCTGGTTCAATGTTTATAAAAGAAGTATCCCAGAAGAAAGTAGCAAGCAATGCTACCTTGCCCCAAGATAGTCAAAAAAAGAATGACCAATTGAAGGATATGGCCAAAGCTATGGATAATAATGCTACTGGTGATATACAAGGAATTGCCACAATGAAGAAGACAAGTCAACCTAAGACAGAGAAAGTTAAAACTAATACTGAGTTGATTAATAATTCAACTTTTGATATGACTCAGGCTCTTACCCAAATGAAGGTCACAATCCCTTTGATAGAATTATTGAAAATAAAGGAACATAAAGAAGCTACTTTATCCTTATTTTCTAAGATCTCTAACAGTAGCACAACTTTGCCTTTAGGTTCAATCAAGGATGAAAAGGATCATGAGCTGCAAAGCCCAAAAGTATATGTTGGAACAACTATTACACAAGAGCCCTCACAGGTTGATCCTTTCTATGTTACTTTATTGGTGAATAATCGATTAATTAAAAACTGTATGATAGATTCCGGTGCAGCTGCAAATGTAATGCCATATGGTGTCATGAAAGAATTAGGATTGTTAGTAAGTATAGTATATGGGAAGTGTTATGCTATGGATAACAGAGAAGTTCTAGTGATAGGTACAATGAAAGATGTTGAAGTAAAAATAGCAGCATTCCTTGAAGCAACATATAAGATGGATGTCATTGTAACTGACACTAAACCTCATTATGGCATGCTTTTATCTAGATAGTGGGCTGCAGCAGTAGGTGGAAATGTTTAGTTGGATCTGTCATATGCTACAATCCCCATCAATGGGAGCCAAGTTAAGTTGTATAGAGAACCACGTGCCCCTAGGGTAATTGAGAAGATAGACCCTAGTATGTTAAACTGTATGATTGATAAGGATCTTGACAATTTTAGGATACAACCGATTTTGCCTCAATTGAAAAATATTGAATCTATTGTGATTGAATTGGAATCTCAACAACATGGTTTATGGCATATGTATTTTGATGGAGCTTTCTCTAAAGAAGGATCTAGAGCAGGAGTTCTTTTTGTGTCCCCATCAGGTATGACTTTCAAATATTCTTTTTTGTTAGCCTTCTAGTGCACAAATAACAT
The DNA here is from genome assembly GCF_030272615.1 of Cryptomeria japonica. Lineage (NCBI taxonomy): Eukaryota > Viridiplantae > Streptophyta > Pinopsida > Cupressales > Cupressaceae > Cryptomeria > Cryptomeria japonica. The sequence continues at coordinate 314,655,009 of NC_081409.1, read as the reverse complement.
AGCTGAATATGAAGCCTTGTTATTGGGGCTTGAAGTTGCAAAAAGGCATGGGAATCAGTTGTTGAGAGTATTAGGGGATTCAAAGTTGGTTGTTTCTCAAGTTAGATCCAAGTATGCATCTAAAAATGATCATTTGAAAAGATACAAACATGCAATTTGGGATGTGATTGAACATTTTAGTGCATTCTCTATTAACTGTCAAGAAAGCAATTGGGGCTTCACCTTTTGAATTGGTTTATGGCACACAATCTAGGGTGTTAGTAAATAATATTCTTCCAGTATACAAGTTCCTGCAAGCTGAAGATATGGAGTTATCTGAACCTATGGAAGATAGAATGATTCAGATGGTGGAGGTGGAAGAAATTAGAACGTTGTCTCATAAGAGGAATTTGAAGATCCAATTGCAGTCCAAATATATATTTGACTAAAGAACCTTGTTAAGAAAGTTTTAAATTGGTGACAATGTTCTTCAATGGAATGCAAAAGGGCAAGACAAAGGGAAACATAAGAAATTTGAATCATTATGGATAGGCCCCTTTGTGGTTTATGATCTTAATGGCAAGGATTCATATTTTTGCAGAAAATGAATGGTGAGGTACAAGAATTTCCAGTGCATGGACAATTCCTAAAACACTACTTCTCTTAAGTCCATGCACAATAGGTCTTAGTTTGTATATATTTAGGTTTTCTTTTGTTGTTTGTTTTTGGGCTTGTGTTCGGTCTATTCTCCAGAGTTTTTGAATTCTTGTGTTGATCTTGCAATCAACCATCCCCAGTCAGAGCCGCTATTATCACTGTTTAGAAAATTGGGTAATCTTGTCCCATAGTCGGCTAAAAATCTGCAAAAGTGTGCATGGAATGGCCTTGTTGCCTCTATATTTCTTGGGTCAAAAGAGGGTTTAAGGTTTATGAATTCTATCCCTTTCCTATGTTTTCAAAAAAATCCTTGCGTTCTATTATTGCATTACCTTTTTCCACTTAAGGAAGGGTCAGTTTATCATGAGAAGTGTCCCCCCATTATTTTTTATTCCTAGGCGGTCTTTTAAATATTTTCAATCTTTATGCCTTTACCTATTGTTGGGTTTTAACCTTTGTTGGGCTCCTTAATAATTGTGCAAGTCCATGTTAATCCTATGGTTGTCATTGTTTCGCTAGGAAAAGATGCCTAAGATTTAGTGGTCGCAAAATGGTGAAAAGGGGTAAGTAGGCCCAGCTGAAGGATTGTCCATCAGGTTAAAAGACTGCATCTTGTATTGGATCCAATGGCTTGTGTTGCTTTGATAGCCTAAGATGCATGTGATCTACCCTCTACGAAATAGTGAAAGACTTGGCGGGTCCCAGAGGCGAGCGACTCCTTTGGTTAAAGGACGATTAGTTCAGAGAAGATCAATGGCTCATGTTGATTCGCAGCCAAAAGATGCTTGTAGTTTACCTTTCGCGAAGTAGCAAAAAGGTGGAGGGCCCGGGCAAGATGGTCATGGTAGGGGTAACCGACGAGCAAGTTTCTGAGATCCAACAATTTTCGTTGCTTTGCGAAGGAAAGGTACCTGAGATTTAAGGTTCATGAAGTAGCGAAAAGGTCAGTGGGCCCAAAGGACAAGTAGGTCATAATTTTCAAGACCGATTAAGTATAAGTTAATTGGACGGCTCGCATGGATTCGCAGCTTCAAGTCAAACGAAGATTAATGTTCGCGATGTAGCGAAATGATGTGGTAGTTACATGGTGGGTGACATGGCAGGATAGATGGGTTGCTCCATGGATAGAATTGGTGACTCGTAAGATGCACGTGGCTCCGAAGGGTAGTTGAGGGCCCGCCTTGATTCAACCAGCGGTTATGTTGAAAATAGTAAAGTAAAACACATGGTGGCCTTAGAATGGAACCCAATAGAATTACCTAAACAAATAGCTGACTGCCACGTGACATTTGTTAGCTAGTGATAAAATACAGCAAGTGGTCTCTAAGCTGAGTGCCCACTTTGAGGGTTTGAGCATGTTAAATGGTGTTCATCTCATAGTGAATCCAATGGTTGTCGTTGTTTCGCAGCCTGAAGATGCTTGTAGTTTAATCTTCGTGAAGTGGCAAAAATCGTTAACCCTCATGGTTGAGCATGGTTAGTTAAGAAGACAGGTGGTCACTTTAAGAAGTAAAGATCAAGCAAGTAGATGATGTTCTAATGGCTGGCGTTGTTTCACATGGTGAAAGTGCACAAGGTTTAGTGTTTGCGAAATAGCGAAAAGAAGGTAGGGCTCGTCACTAATGCAAAGGGGCCGAAAGGAATAAAGGTAGTGTAAGTTCCAAAGATTTGACAATCGTCATAGCTTCGCGACAAAAAAGTGTAGGGGTTTTAAACTCTACGAAATGGTGAAACAACGAAACAAAGAAAGACTCAAAGAACTTGTGGTTCGTTGGAGCTTGTTTTTGAATTCGATTTACGAATTCAATTCTGAGGTTATGGCTGAAGCATGCAGGATTAATTTCTCAATTCAATGCCAAATTTCCATATTAAGGTACGCATTAATTGAATATTGGTACCATTTCGACAAGTTTGTTGTAGAGGAACTGGTGCAGAGCGAGTTTTCTCAAGTGAATAACCAAGTTTTTTTTGTGTTTTCCTTGCTAGTTGCAGTCTGAGAATCAGTGTTGTTGTGTGAATTGTTTCATTAGAGTTTTGTGCAAATCTCAATTGATATAATTACATTAACTGGATGGTGCCAAGAAGGGATTTAATAGGAAAGGTAACTACCAAGATAGGAATATATGTGACGACTTTCTGGAACAACTAACTATGTCTACCAATGTCGGGGCCAAAGCAAAAGAATTGGTGCCGAAGAACCCTCGTTTAAGAATTGGGGATGGCCTATATGACAAAGGTAATTGGTTAAGGGAGCCACAAATAGGGATGTCAAGTTTAGGACTATTCAAGGTAGGTTTTGGTCAGAGACATTCCCCTGCCCCTTTAAATAGTATATGGGAATTGGATGTGGGGAAGCTTATAGTTACTGGGGTCTTCATGGATGTAAATTTGTTAGCTCTGATTGCACAAAATTATGACCCTGTAGCTAGATGTATCAGGAATGTGAAGGGATCAACCCTGATTGAAATTAATGATGATGAATTCAAAAGTGTTTTTAAGCTCAGTAAGGCTTCAAATTTGTTAGAGCCTATTGATTTTGAATCACTGGCCCAGGTTTATAATGCACAAAGGGATCACCTTAGGAGTGGCCCACTGAAAGATTTTTTTGTAAGATAGGAGGGCTGACTATTATAGGCCCCAGCACCAAGGAACCTTTCTCCTTGAATTTGTTTACTTTAAGAGCTAATGGCATGTATTGGGCACTTTGTCAGATTTTTGGAGAAGATGCTGAGAAAAATATGCCAACCCATTATATGTTGATGATTGCAGAGATTCTAAACCATTTGGATGGTATTCTCTTCTAATACACATGTTTTGGTTCAAGGGTGCTGATTATTTTGCAAAAGAAATGGATTTGGTCAAGGTGAAAGATAATGAAGAGATGTCTCTTCAACTTTGGAGTACTATTTTGTCATGGGATAGGGAAGATGCCAGTTACCTAAAGTTTGATAGGTGCTTTGCATCTAAAATTAGGGTTCTTGTGCACAGAAAACCCTAGGATCCCTAAGGCTCTTTTAGAATTCCTCAGGTCCAAGGAGTTTGCTGAGGGTATTAAAATTGTTCATAATTGGGGAGATATGCATTTGTACCCTATTTCTACAGTTTTCAGAGTATATGGTTTCTGGGGCACTCCATATTTATTGCCTTATCAATTCCCACTGAAGATAGGAATTGTAGAAGTCTTAAGGTAGATTGGAGGTGTGCAAGAGGCAGAGTTGACAAATAGAGGTAAAGGGACTATTTTCCCAATTATTACCATGGCCCATCATTTTGTGGTCACCAAAGGTGGCTGGAAGTATCTTGAAGAATTCTTTAAACCATATAGATTGTCAACTGTAGTTTCTAGATTTGTAAGCCCTGAAGACTTTTTCAATGACATGTTTAGAAAAAGAGCAGTTTGTAAAGGTAGGCCTCACCAATTTTAATTCCCTGAAGATTTAATTAGGAATGAATTCAATTAGGATGAGAAATAATTGAGGAAAGATAAGTGGGTTGCATATAAAAGGGCTCTTGACTCCATTCATCAGTTTGATAGTAGTTATGACCCTCTTTCTAGTTTCAATCGCCTTGAGGAAAAAATAAAATTCTTAATTCTTTATTTTGAAGACCTCATGCAAACTTTGAAAGAAAAGAGGGAGGCTATAATGAGAGATGATCCTGATAGGGTTAGATTAGTTCTTTCTAAGCTTTCCTTTGCTAAAGCTATCCCACTAGGTGATTATGTAATGCACAAGAAGTCAAAATACAGTGTGATGATGCTAGTGACTGGTGAGCCTTCTACTTCAAGAGGAAAAGAGAAATTGAAGATGTCATTGACATCCAAGAGTCCCCTAAAAGGCAAAGAGTATGGAAGGAGGTGCAAACTAATGAGCCTCTATATTCTCCATCTCAATCCCCCATCCACATAGGAGATGAGTGGGTGGTGGCCAAATAGTTGTTACAGTTAGGGAGTCTCAGGGAGATTGCCTACACATATGAGGAAACTGAAGAAGGGATGCCTGAAGAGCCACCTAGTGCTGAGATGAACTTGAATGAAGGTGAGCTCAAAGGTAAAGAGCTAGACCTAAATGTCAAGCAAGCAAGTGAGGATTTCCTTACTAATAGTAACTTTGTTACAATAGGGGCCTTCATGCAATTTGTGTGGAAACAAAACCTAGAACAATTTAAGGCCAGATGTGAAAAAAGGAAGAGTGAGCAGCCTCATAGAGATGTAAGTTAGGTGGAGGAAGAGCTAAAACATGGAGTGATTGAAGAATTCAAGACCATTACTCCTGAAAAGGGAAGATAGATGGTATCAAAGGCTGGTGTTTTGATCCTCCCTGAGTGGGATATAGCTGATGCTTTGGTACTTGAAGCAGTCAGAAATGAAACCAAACCTATGGAAGGAGTGACCTTTAGTAAAGATAATGCTTCTTTAGTCATGTGGTCATTAAATAAGGATGAAAATAGAAGAAGGAAATATGCCTCAGATTCTAGTTTCCTAGGAGGTATGATTGTAAAAAGAGTTCAAGATATAGGGATGGTGGAAGCTGCAAGCACATTCTTAGAAACTACAAAGTTCAGTGTAGTAGTGGAAGAAAAGGAGGCAAAAGAAAAGGCTAATCTCCAGTTGAAATTGCAAACAATCTTGAAGGCTTTTAATGAAGCCAAAGAAGGAATAGCCAACTGAGATAACATTATTGCTAGGCTTCAGAGTCAGTTGGCAGGTCAACACCATCAAGGTGAATCATGTACTCTTATGATAGCTTCTTCTCCAGTAAGACCTTCACCTACAAGTCCTATCATAGAATATCCCCCTTCTCCTATGTCTTCTGGTTTCCAACCAACTAAAACTGTTCAACATGAGTTGGAAAAGTTGAAACAGGCTCAACCCCTATTTGCAAGCAAATATGAGGAAAAGGTAAAAGCCACAATTTTGAAGTTTGTTGATTCAGTTAGGGCCTCTCTCGTTCATATTTCTATGAAGAGGATTTTGAATATTTTGACTAAATTAAGAGAAGATTAGACCACTTTGCAACCAATTTTAAATAAGTGGGTTCCTAGGGGAAAAGAGTTAGAGATTATGTGTTCATCCCATGCAGAGGTAGAGGTAAATGACAATCTTAGATCCACCTGTGAATTCATAAAAGAAATGAATATTCTGATCACAAATATGAATTGTTTCTAGGGGGTTTTGTTGGTCTGACTTAGCTAAAAGAGGAGAAGGCATGGTTGGAAGAGATAGACCACAAATTGTCCCAAAGGGTTGATAAAATCATCAACACTAATGACACATCCTTATTTTTCAAGAAAATTGATGAGATTGAAAAGGTAAAGTCACACTATGGCTTCATAGAAACAGAAATTGGGTAGTTAAGGGTCACTTGGAAAAGGCTAGAAGGGATGAAGAAAAGGATTGTTAGCTTCTCTTGGTGATGTGATGACATGTTCCAGGTGTGGAAGGACAAGTATGCTGGACAAAGAGAAGATATTCCAGAACAGTTAGAAGATGTTGCAGTTGAACAACAAACTGAAGAGGCCAATGATACTGAAAAGGACTTGTAACTATTTCTTGGAGAATATTGCGGTCTGTAACAAACTTTTCTTAGAAATTGTTCGAAGCTTGTAAGCATCCATGATATTATAAATGGATACTAGGACTAGTAAAAGAGTGATCACAAGAATTTTGTAAAGAAGCTCTGGCAAAATATATTTAGGGTTTTTTTTTTGGTTTTAAGCAGATTACTCTGAGTTATGTAATATTTTCAAGAATGTATATGAATATAAAGATCAAAGTTCCAGGCCTAAAATTTCTTTGTCTTCTGCTATGCATTCTTTAGTTTGCTGGTTTCATTTGGATAATCTAGGGTTGTTCGAATGAGCATGGATTGGAAGGAAATCTTATAGATGTTATTTCTAGCTTTTCTCTTCAGGAGATGGATTAAATGTGCATGAAATATTTCTGTCAGCAAATCTATTGTTTGTTGCTATTAATGTGATGATTTATTTTAGTTAAATGGGAGAGGACCTATGTATATGTTAGGCATGTATGGGTTTTATGAAAGCCAAAGTGATGAAATGTATAAGAATGTTTAGTTTTGAAAACTCTTGCTTGATTTAGGTGACTCTGTGGCCCGGATAAGGCATTGGTATCCGATTGTAGGATTTTTTTCTATCTTTTCTTGAAGATCAATACTAAAAATGAATACAAGTTTTTCCTTTAGTGTTTCAGTTTCATTGAGGTGATGAAATCCATGGGTTTTTTAGCACTGGTTTATTGTGGATCTCAATCTTAAAGTGTGAAAATATTCACATAAGGTATACCCACCTAAACTTTGGATAATTTCAAAGTGTAGAAGGTCTCAAAACCTTGTTATATGTTACTCTTGAGTTCTATTCCCTTATCTCTTTATATGCAAATAGAGTTATTTTATTTCTTATAGAAGGGATAGAAGGGAAATCAAAATTTGAGACTAACAATATCCTTATATTCTTCCAACAAATCTCTTATCTCTGTTGGGTGTTCTCCTTCCAGTTTCAATCTCTCGGTCTTCTTTTGAATTAAGGCAAAACACACATTCTCATGTCTCAGTCCATCTATGAATTTCTTTCCATCTACTAAACAGATTCTTGTATTTTTACAGAGTTGATTCTTCAAAGGTTCCTCCAAAGGTAACAAGGTTTTCTTCATCCCATTGGCCATAATAGTGTTTATATTCTTTCTCCCATCATGTATTATCTGTCTATCAAATTGTCAAGGTCTTCCTAACAAAAGATGACAAATATACATAGGCATAATATCACACAAAACTTCATCATAATAATTCCCAATTTTTAATTTTACTAAACATTGTTCACTTACTAACAACTCATGTTCATCCCGAATCCATGCTATCTGATAAGACTTAGGGTGTTTCAATCTCTCCAATTTCAACTTATTCACCATCTCTTCTAAAACAAGATTATCTAAACTACCACTATGAATAACAACTTCATAACACTTACCAGATACCTTACATCTGGTCTTGAATAGGTTCTTCCTCTACAAGGTTCTTCATCTCCTTCGGTATGACACAAAGCTCTCCTCATCATCAATAGTTCTCCATCTTCTGGTTTATTGTCTAAGCTAGTGGGATTTTCTTCTACCATTTCTTCTCTTTTGGTATCCTCTGTCTTCTTACATTTAAATACATAGTGTAATTCTCCTCCATATTTAAAGTAGGTTCCTCTAAATGTTCTCTTGTCTTGTCTTCCAAAGTTCTCATTCTGGTAACCATCCGGTTCTCTCCTCTGGTAGAAATTTCTATCATCCTTCATGAATTACATTCTTTGCTCACTTCATTATCTTTGTTCTGATCTGTACTGGTTCCTCTTCCTCTGGTATATTGTCTTCCTCCTTGAAATCTTCCTTTGTTAAACCTTCCACCTCTACCTCTCTGTCTCTGTTCATGTCTTTTGTTTAATTTCTCTTCAACACTCTCCAATTTGATCATACTGAGTTCATCTTGTATAGAAATTCGCAATCCATTCAAATATCTTAAAAAAATTTCAGCTTCATAATCAACATGTCCGGATCTATTGTTCAACTTGTAAAATGCTTCTGTGTACTCTTTCACACTAGATTCTTTCTATCTTAGATTTTAGCAACTTCCGGAACAAATCCACTTGATAATTCATCGAGACAAACTTTGATTTCAACTTAGCAATCACCCTATCCCATGTCTTAATATTTTCTTTACCTCTTCTTTGTTTGTCAACTTGCAAATGCTCTCACCAAAGAGATGCATGACCTTTCAATCGGGTACATGCATATTTCACCTTCCTCTCTTCTGCACTATTTTCAAAATGAAAATACTTCTCCATCTCAAAGATCCAATCCATCAATTCATCTGAATATAACTTCCCTCATATTCTGGTGGGGAAAATGAGGTTTAATGTTCACCCTATCAAAACCCTTACAAACCTTTCTTCATCCGGATCAATTGCCAGTAGGTTCACTTGTTCTATCGGGGCTTCTTCTCCTTCATCTTCACTCACATCTTCAATATGTCGACCTCTTCTCTGGGCTGTCTCCACAGCTTCTAACTGGGCTGCTATTTCTCACAACATCTCCATCACAATAGGGTTTTCATTCCCACGTGCTCCACCATTCCTAGTTCCTCTTCACGCCATTGATTCATGCTAGTCCTTTTCAGTTTCAGGTTGGATCCGCAATCCGCCACCCTACAACAAAATTTCAAGACACACAACCTCCAGAATGAAACTTTTGTCTTATACAACTTGAAGTAGTTATCGGTGAGGAGGGACCTCAAGGAGATTAGTCCAAATCGATCAACAAGAGTAAACACAATAGAAACACACAAATATGGTGGAGGCAATGCAGAACATTTAGTTTTATTTCATGAAATTTGATTACATCCAACCGGTAACAATCGGGTTACAACATACTGGTACACATGCCTGGTAGAATAGGTCACACCAACACCTTGAATCGAAAGATCTATCTTCTAGGCATAGTGTATCTTTGACTGATTTAATTGATCTTCAATTTATTATTCTTGATTTCATTCTAAAGCATGATTACAAATATATATCAATCCAAAGGATCTAGCCAGCCCAAAAGAGATCAAAACCCGAAGAACAAGACCCAACATACAAAATGAACAAGGTCGACCTCCGCCAAGAGATTCTTATGGAAAATCCAAAGGATGAAACATAGAGGGTCAGACACGAACCAAGAAACATTGAGATCAATGTCCAAGGCTCTACAAGCTTTGGAATAGGTTCCAATAGATCATTAGAATAAGTCTCAGGCAACTAGTAACAAAGGAATAATCAGTAACAAGAAATTGTCATGGAAAATGGTAGCAATATCTTGTCGAAAAGTGATCCAAATGAGATGTGGTTTGGAAGAAAGAAAGATGATCAAGTCTTCAAGTATAATCCAACTCCACAGGACCTAGTGAGCCAAAACCAAGACACACAGAAAGGAACACTGAAATTGCTAACATAAAACAAAAAAGAAAAGAAAATGTTTTTGGTTGATGCAAGATTGTTGTGAACCGGGGATGCTCCTGCATCACTTTTTATGCCCTAGCTTTTAGCTTATATTTTCTTTTGCATCTTGGGTAAACAAGATTCTTGCTAGAGGTAGAGGCTATGGACGTGGTGGTCATATGGGTACTTGATGGAATACTCATCCTGAGGTTTCTGAAGAGTCACACCATGAGGAGCAACAACAAGATCAGTAGGGTGGTGAAGCAATTCCGCAGTTGGTTAACATGCTTCGGGATCTTATTGGTCACTTAGGATAGAGACTAGAGGAGAATCAGTAGAAGGAGTCTCTCCGTTTAGGTTGTCAAGAGAGAGAGTGATCACGTTCACTTGGTAGGAGAGTAGTTGCTTTTGTGGATTAGAATGCAGTTGTAACTAGTCATATGAAAGATCTCTTGAGATCTTGTCCCCCTACTTTTGATGGTTCTGACAGTGGCTTGGAGGTGGAGACTTGGCTATTGGATTTAGGTAGGTGTTTTTCTAGGCATCCGTATGGAATTAACACTAAGTCTAGGTGTGCAATTATGCATCTTAAAGATTTTGTTTCTACTTGGTGGCATACAGAGGAGTAGAAGCTTTGTTTGGATATTGCGACAGTCTTTTGGGAGTTGTTCCTTGAGTGTTTCCATGCTTGTTTCTTGTTAGACCTTTGGAGGTAGCATACAGATGATGAGTTCCACAATTTTAGGTAGAGGAACATGACAGTTGATCAGTATGAGTGTAAGTTATTTGAACATAAGCAATATGTTGTGATAGTAGAGGATTATTCTATGCTCGTGAAATATTTTTTTAAAGGTCTTAATGACCACATCAGTGGCGGTGTTTGGGTATTTGAGCCCAAGTCCTTGGAGGTAGAAATAGAGAAGAAACCTCTAGTAGAGGAGAATCTATCTTTGGCATTGGGAGACACACCATGCATGTAAACTATTAGTGCTCTGACCTTAGGATCGGATGTGAGAGGTTCTCAGTCATAGGTTTTGAGACATCCTAAGAGTCATCCTTCAACTTTCAGGAGTAGACAATGGTCTTGGAAGAAGTTTGCATGGAGTTAGGTTTTTTTCTCATGGTGCTATATCACACTCAGGTAGAGATCATAGAAGGCAACATGACAAGCATTCATATCCTTCCCTTCCAACTCAAAGTTCTCAGTAGTAGCCTAGTGGAGGTAATGTTCAATAGTCCAGTGCACCTTCAGTTACCTGAGGATTTAGTAAAGGGAGTTGATTCACTTATGGACATCAGGGTCACTTAACAACTCATTTCCCTTAGAGATCCAAATAGATGGCTATTCAGAGGCCAGCTATTTTTGAGTCTATAATAGGTCATGTAGGGAGATCCCATCGTGTGTTTGTGGAGATTGATAATCATCAAGATGAGCACCATGCTACAATTGTTGAGACTATAGGTGAGATAGGTGGTCTCTCTTGCTCAGTATTATTTGATTCAGGTGTTTTAGATTCTTTCATTTCTCCTTCAATATTAGAGTGATGTGGGCTTACTATGGAAAAGCAAGGTGTTAGGTGGCAGGTTGAGTTGGCTATGGGGTCCAAGGTGGAAATTGATTCCTGTGTGCATGTTTGTGAGTTTGATTTGGGAGTTTGTACCACCTCAGTGGATCTTTGTGTTATCTATTTGGGTTCCTATGGTGTTGTGCTAGGCATGGATTAGCTTAAGACTCATCAAGCTAGTATTTATTTCCATTGTAAGAGGGTGTAATATCTAGATGATAGTGGAAAGAATGTGGAGATTGTGGGTGTGTGGTGACCTATTTCTCTTCACATGATTTTTGCTATGTAGTTGAAGCATTGTGTGCGGCAAGGTTGTTAGTTGTTTGTGGTGAGGGTGAATGAATTGGATGAGGGAGAGAATAGTGATGACCTCTTGTGTCATCATCCCATCCTCTAGGAGTTTTAAGATGTTTTCCCTAGTGAGATACTAGATATGCCACTGAAGCGCGACATTGATTTTCAGATAGATTTGGTTCCAGGTGTAGAGCCTATATCTAAGGCTCCTTATTGGATGACTACTCAAGAGTTGAGTGAGTTGAGATTGCAGTTGGATGATTTGTTGGCTAAGGGATTCATTCAGCCTATTGTCTATCCATGAGGTGTGTTGGTGTTGTTTGTGAAGTAGGATTGATCTCTTAGGTTGTGTATTGATTACAAACATCTTAATAAGTTGATGATGAATCACCGATTTCCCTTGCCAAGGATTGATGACTTGTTTGATCAGATTAAGGATGCAAAGGTCTTTTCTAAGATAGATCTTAAGTCTAGGTATCATCAGTTGAGGATTCATGAGGCGAATATTCATCGTACAACATTCCATACTCGATATGGACATTATGAGTTTATGGTGGCACCTTTTGGTCTCACTAATGCTCCATCAGTTTTCATGAGCTTGATGAATGGAGTTTTTGGGACGTATCTTCATAGGTTTGTGCTTGTATTCTTCAATGATATATTGTTTTTCTTGAGATCAATGGAGTAGAATGAGGAGCACATGAGGTAGGTTTTGCAGTGTCTTCAAGAGAATTAGTTGTACAGCAATATGGCGAACTACACGTTCTTCTAGTAAGAGGTTAGATATCTTGGCTATTTCATATCAAGAGAGGGTATCTCAGTGGATCCCTCTAAGATTTAGGCTATGGTAGATTGGAGAGCACCCACTAATGTGGGTGAGGTTCATAGATTTATGGGTCTTGTAGGCTATTATTGCAGATTTGTTCAGGATTTATCAAGGATTGCTCATCCTATCACTTCTCTTCAAAGGAAAGGGAAGAATTTTGTATGGTCAAATCAGTGTGAGACAACTTTTTGGATCCTTTAAGATCATCTAACTAGTACACCTATTATAGCAGTGCCAGATCATTTGGGTGATTTTCTCATGTGCACAGATGCGTCTTTGGAGGGTCTTGGAGAAGTTTTGATGCAGGATGATCGAGTGATAGCATATGAGTCGCGTAAGCACAAAGATCATGAGTTTAATTATCCTACTCACAATTTAGAGCTAACAATAGTGGTACATTCCTTGGTTCAATGGAGACACATTCTTTTTGGGCATCGATTCAAGATGCACACTAATCATCGTAGTTTGTAGTACATTTTCATGTAGTTGAATTTGAATGCTAGGCACCAATATTGGATGGAGTTTTTGTGTGAGTACGATTTTGAGGTGAGATACATTTAGGGAAAGGAGAATGTGGTAATAGATGCTTTGAGTCGCATGAGACATGAGGTTGCAGTGATGACTCCCAGTGTAGATTTGAGGAGTAGGATTTTTAGAGCCCTTCCTTTAGATGGTTCGTACTAGGAGGTCAGAGTAGAGATTGCTTCAAGGAGAACTTTGGATGGTAGATATGTAGGATACTCATTGGATTTCGATGGTCTTATTTGACATTTGGAACGTATATATGTTCCACCTTCAGATGGCCTTCAAGCATTAATATTATTAGAGGCTGATCGTGCACCTTACTCGGCACATCCAAGTGTCAAGAAGATGCATACAGATGTGCGAGAGCTATATCATTGGGTAGACATGAGGAGAGATATAGCAGATTTTGTGTCATGTTTCTTAGAGTGTCAGTATGTGAAGGAAGAGCACCAACATCCAGTAGGTTTCTTGCAGTCAAACCTAGTTCTAGAATGGAAATGGGACATTATATCTATGGATTTTATAGTTGGATTGCCTATGTCTTCATGTGGACATGATTCTATCATGGTCACCATTGATAGGTTGACCAAGGTGGCACACTTCTCTCTAATCAGATCTTCATACATAGCAGCAACTGTGGTTCATATTTTATGGAGGAGATAGTGAGATTGCATGGTATTCCTCAATAGATTATATCGAATCATGATCCAGTGTTCACCATAGCACTATGGACTTCCTTTTAGCATGGTTTAGGAGCTCAACTAAACTTTAGTTCAACATATCATCCCGAGACAAAAGGTCAGATAGAGAGGGTTAATCTTGTGTTGGAGGATATGTCGTAGATGTATGTCATGGATCAACAGTATAGATGGGAGGATTATGTCATGGATGAATAGTCTAGATGTATGTCAAACCTAGTTCCAGAATGGAAATGGGACATTATATCTATGGATTTTATAGTTGGATTGCCTATGTCTTCATGTGGACACAATTCTATCATGGTCACCATTGATAGGTTGACCAAGGTGGCACACTTCTCTCCGATCAGATCTTCATACATAGCAGCAACTGTGGTTCATATTTTATGGAGGAGATAGTGAGATTGCATGGTATTCCTCAACAAATTATATTGAATTATGATCCAATGTTCACCATAGCACTATGGACTTCCTTTTAGCATGGTTTAGGAGCTCAACTGAACTTTAGTTCAACATATCATCCTGAGACAAAAGGTTAGATGGAGGGTTAATCTTGTGTTGGTGTATTTTTCCTATAATAATGGCTATCATAGTTCGATTGGTATGTCCCCTTTTTAGGCATTATATGGTTGACTATGTCAGACACCCTTGAGTTGGGATTGTTTGGAGGACAGAGTGCTTCTTGGTTCAGAGATGTGGTAGGACATGGAGCAACAAGTGACATGCATTAGAAAGAATTTGATAGTAACACAGGACAGGCAAAATAAATTTGCAGATGCTCATCGTGTGGACAAACAATTTTTGGTAGGAGACAAGATGTTTTTGAGAGTTCATCCACGAAAGAGTCCTATTTGTTATGGAAAAGGCTCTAAGTTGGTACCTCGATTTGTTGAACCATTTGAGATTTTAGAGAGGATTGGTTTTGTAGTGTATCATCTTGCCTATCACTCAGCTTGTCCCATATCCATGATGTGTTTCATGTGTCTATTTTGAGACCTTTTCATCCTGATGTAGCACATGTTTTGGATTGGAATGCATTGCAGGTAGAGGACAAACAACTTTCTCTAGAGCTCATACACATTATTTAGCATTGAGGCCTGACCCTCAGGGGTTGGGACATAGAGAAAGTAAGGGTCCAATTGGACCCAAGTGATGATTCTTTGGCAACATGGGAGGATGTTGCGTAGATGAGATAGCTTTACCCCTATTTGTTCTTAGTCTTCCAGGAGTAATCCTTGGCAAAGGGGGGGGAGGATCTAGTATCACTCCTAGACTTGCAATTTGATTTATGCATTGATGGACTTATTTTAGACATGTGGTTGATGTTTTTATGATTGCTTATGACTCTATTTCTATCTCAGATGATATTGGTGATGCTAGATACGTTATGTGGACATATGCTATTTTATGACTTATGTGGATGATTGATACATCTTAGACTATATTGATGATAGATCTATATTTGATGGTTTACATGTGTCTATTATTCATGATGGATCAAATTGTGTATAGAATTTGATGATATCTTGGTTATACTAACCCTAGTGCATGATCATATTGGTTGAATTGTTGCGATGGTGATTGTGATTATCTTCTATTGTTTTCATGATAGGGACAATATCATACCACTCATTGCGAAAACGATATGACATTGCAACTCATTATCACATGCCTAATAATTTATTATGTATATGTGTTGTATATATGTTGTATTGTGTTCAATGGTGGATGCAGGATTGCAAGTATTAGACATCAAATCCACCTGTTCTCATAGGTCTGAGTGTGTCTTTAGCCCAATGGCAAGTTGTTGGAGATGGCATGTGTTTCCCTCTCACGCTCTAGGCTTAGGTTTTTCACCTTGTTAGTTGTGTGGTGGTGCAAGTTGGTGGCTAAAGTCTTGTGTTGATGTTCGACCCTATGTCGGGTTGCTTGAAATGTTGTGAGTGTGTGATTATTATTTAATTAATATTTGATTAATATAGTATTAATATTATAGTTTGATTATTTGATTATTATTTGGATGATTATTTAATATTTATTTGTATTAGATTGATTAATGATTAATTGAGCCTGATTTATTTAATTAATTGATTAATTGATTATTGGTTATTTATTTAATATGGTCTGTGATTTTATATTTAATTGGATTTTATTTATGTTGGTTTTATTTATTATTAATTTGCTAATGTTTATAATAATATTATTATTAAATATATATTAACCTTTGATATTATAAGGCTATTGGATATATTAAATAACCTACCTACCCTTTTACCTTATTGGCTGAGTGTGGGAGGTAAGTAAAGAATATTATTAAATATTACTTGCCTCGATATTGTGCATGATAGGTATATTATATAGTTTTATAAAATATTTTGATTGGTTGATGTTTTTCTATGTTTTTGAATTAATTGTTTATTTATTCAGCTTTCTGTGAATGTTGTTGGGTTAGCCTCCGAGAAATTTTTTCTTGCATTAGAGATTTGATTTCGTTGGAGCTTGGATTTTCTGAATTTGATTTTCTCTACTTCAAATTTTCTTGCCATCACTCTGTTTTTCCAGGTTGGAGCTTCAACTTTATTATGTATATTGGTATCTAGAAATGCTCTGTATTCACTGTGTCTTCTCAAAGATTGTTTTAAGGGTTTGTTGGGGATTGGATATTGATATTATGCTGATTTTATTTAAATGGGAAAGATATTTGTTGTGATTTCTGTTGAGCTTGTTTTTGTCAACTTATTCTGGGTATAATCGATCTGTGAAATCTAGATTTCTACATAACCTTTGTGTTATGCACCTTTTATTGGCCTAATAGTTTTTCATAACTTTCGTGTTATGTGCATTACATGAACAAGGATATTTTTTGCCTTCGCATCCTTTTCTGGGATCTAATTCTATTTTTGAGTTTACCGGCTGGGGTGGTCAACTCACTTATGTTTGATGGGCCGGAGGGCTCTATTTCAATGGGGAGTCAATTTCCCTCTTTGGTTTCCACCGGTTGGCACATACTTTTCTGGCTCCCACGACCCTGCGGTCTTTTTTGGCTCCTTCAATGTAGTTCTACAGATGGGCAAGTGAGTTGTTAGTCTTTTTCCACTTGCCTCCTCACATTCCTTTTTGGCTCCTTCCTTTTTGTGTTGTGGACTAACGAGAACTATTTTGGCTCCCGCGCCCCCATGGGGTCCATTTGCTTCCTCCGTATTACTTCGTGGGCTTGCGAGAACTTGTTATTGCTTTCCTCGTGCCCCCGCATGATCTTTTGGCTACTCTGTTTGGTACCATGGTTGAGTAGGAGGCTTGTTTCCCTCCTCCTGGCTTCCCCACATGATCTTTTTGGAAGCTCAATTTCTATGGCAAGTGAGCGTTTCCTCTTGCCTCTTCGCATACTCTATTGGTAATGCATTTGTAATGGGATGGGTGACCAAGAGACTTGTTTCTCTCCTCCTTTTCCCTTGTGTATCCATTTGGTGACATCTCTTCTACAAAGCAGGTAAGTGAGCGATGTGATATGTGGCGAGGATGCGTTGGGCCCAATCCATCTTTACATGATCTCCACCATTGATCTCCTCTTAGACTCAGATCAGATGACTGCAATTTATTCTTTAGTTGGGATTTTTGAGCGCTTACATGGAGAGATCTTGTGCATCCATCTACACGCGAGAATTTGATATTTGTTTTCATGGTGACCATTAGCATTTAAATTCTCTACAAGTGGGTGTTTGCCAACCCAATGGTGGAGGACATTTCTTGCTCAGTCGATGCCCCAAATCAAATCCTTTTTACATTCAACCACTCAATTTCTTTATCATAAATCTAGATTGGAATCTACAAATGGATTTTGGATGCCGCCCATGCCTCTTTAATGTATTTTTGAGACTTTTTTGGCTTTGTCATTCTGCCATGATACACTTGCACGTAGAGATGTCTTCTCTTGCCCCCCTTTTTACCTCTTTCCAAAGATGAAGGACATCTTCAGGGATGACATTCAACATGTAATTTGATCAGATCAGTCTGTTAGGATAATCAGTGAACAACTAAGGGGGGGTGAATAAGTTGTTAAAAGTTATAACATTTAATCCACAATACAACCTTAAACCAGAGCACATAAACATTCAAATATCGGTAAAGCAGAAACAGATGCTGGTAGACACAGATACTGATAAACAATGTAACTCAACAATTAAATAGATAATCAATGTAAAGAAACCATACCACATAACACCATGATTTGAACATGGAAAACCCTAAAAGGGAAAAACCACGATGGGAAGCCTACCCATAGTTAGATATACTTCTGCAGAAAGTATGTGATACAATGAGGGGCCTGCACATGCAAGAAGGCACACTACCTAGAGCGTACTACTCATTACAAAGGAGTCTCGTTGACTACAGAGATTAAACCACCTCAAGATAAATGGACAACAATCCAATAAAGTGAACTTCTAGAGATAGCATCTACCATGCCTGATTACAGTCTCGGTTAAGCTCAATACCGAAGGCCTTTGACCTCTTCCTTAATCCCAATTCGATCACCTATGATTGACAAAATCTCCTTCACATATGATGCATTCCAAGACTGCAATACATAATCCCCATGATCTACAATGAGATCTTACATTCATTTATACAAACCCTAAGGCCTAAACCAATTAGGTCGGCCACCTAAGGGATATTACAATAAGATCATTATATAATTCTATATTACAATGATATGCCATATTGGCTTAAGACCAAAATAATAATAAAAAATCCATAAATCCTCTTGAAACATCCCAGAAACATGTAGAGTACACGTTATCATGATACTGGTCCATAACCTAGATAGGCACCAGACCTATTCTAGGTCCACCATGCTAAAGCAATGTCTTCAAGCAGTTGAAGCATGATCAAAGAACATCTTCAGCATCCTGAAATCCATCTAGAAGTTGCACCAACACCACTTATGCATCCTGTCATGATTCCTCTGTGAAAGCTCTACCGATAAAGCCTTAAACTAATTTCGGTAAGGGTTTAAAAGAGTGTATGATAGTATCCAATACCAAGCCAATACCAACTGACCAAAACATGCTCATGAAATAGGTATCACATGTAACCAATCACATTCCATAGATCCAAACATGTTGGAAGTGTCCAATAGATAATCTCTTTTGTCGGTAACACTAGATCATCTATCGGTAACCAAAACCTATTTGTCGATAACCAATCATAACGGCTAGTGTTGACATCAATGACAAAACATCACTACAACACATAATCAATTCATCCATAATGCCAACAATCTCCCCTTTTGGCATTGATGGCAACACTAGATGTGAAAAACATCTAAGTACCAAGAAATGCCAAACAAGTCACCCTCTATGGAAGACAACCAACAATCTCCTAAATATGAATATCTCTCCCCTATGAATGATATGTATGTAAGGTTTTGAGTTGATTTTTCACATCACTATCACTCCCCCTTTGACACCAATACCATAAATCTGACAAAAATATCAAAGCAATAATATAAAACCACAAAGCTGACTACTCCCCCTAAGTAGTAGCACCACTCATCAGTGCCAGAATGAATAATGTCTCTGATAATGCATGTCGAACAGATGACAAACTTCATCAATCAAGTCTCTGTCAAAAGGGCAGAAACCCCTAACCTATCTCTATAATACTCAAATGATTCCTTGGACAATGGTTTAGTTAATATGTTTGCAATCTATTCTTTAGTGTTCACATAAACCAATTTGACTTCCTTTTCTTTTACCTTGACCTTCAGAAAGTTGTACTTTATTGATATATGCTTAGTCTTAGAGTGAAATACCAGATTTTAAGACATGCCAATAGCTACAGAGTTATCACAGTAGATAACTACTAGTTCACTACAATTTACCCTAATATCCTTCAACGTTTGCTTCATCCACAAGACTTGAGTGCAATTAGTTGTTCCTGCAACATACTCAGCTTCTGTAGTAGATAAAGAAATGCATGACTATTTTTTGTTGATCCATGAAACCAGTTTCTTTGCAAGAAAGAAAGTTCCACTAGAAGTGCTCTTCATGTCATCAGTATCTCCTGCCCAATCTGAGTCAATATATGCACATAAAGTGAAATCATCATTTTTGGAATACCATAGGCCATATTTTGTTGTTCCTTGCAAATACCAGAATATTCTCTTCACTGCACATTCATGATTTTGTTTAGGATTACTTTGATATCTTGAAATAATACTTATTGCATTCATAATATCGGGTCTAGTCTGAGTTAGATATAACAAACCACCAATCATAGACTTATACCTTGTCAGATTTACCGGTGTAGAAGTGTCCTTGATAGATAATTTCTCACTTGTCACCATAGGAGTACTTATCGGTTTGGAATTATCCATACCAAAAATTTTCAACAAATCCCTCAAATACTTAGTTTGACAAATAAAAATGCCCTTGTCATTTTGAGTAATCTGCAAACCTAAGAAAAATTTCATCTCACCAATCATGGACATTTCAAATTCATGCTTCATATTGTTAGCAAATTCCATGCACAATTTATCTTCTCCTCCAAAAATGATATCATCAACAAATACTTCAATAATCAAAATATCATTATCAATGATCTTATAATATAAATTACTATCAACACTACCTTTAGTAAAACCAAGCTTCAAAAGATGTTTATCCAACCTTGCATACCAAGCTCTAGGAGCTTGTTTCAAACCATATAAATCTTTCTTCAATCTGCAAAATATATTTTTATCATTTGTCAGTGAAAATCCATCAGGATGATCAATGTATACTTCTTCCTCAAGCTCACCATTCAAAAATGCACATTTAACATCCATTTGATAAGCCTTATAGTTCTTATAAGCTACATAGGCAAGAAATAGTCTAACAACTTCAATTCTAGCTACAAGTGCAAAAGTCTCACCATAATCAATTCCTTCCATTTGATATTATCCTTTATAAACCAATCTAGCCTTGTTTCTTACAACTTGACCATCCTCATTTAGTTTATTCCTAAAAACTCATTTAGTTCCAATAACATTCTTATTTTTAGGCTGGGGAACTAAAGTCCAAGCTTCATTCTTCTCTATCTGATCTAATTTATTTTTCATATCCTTTAACCAATGTTTATTCTTACAAGCTTCAATAACAGTTCTTGGTTCAATTTGAGAGATAAGACATACCTTTTCATAAGCCAGTTTCCTTCTAGTCATAACTCCATTGTTCCTATCTCCAATGATTTGATCTTCAGAATGATTTAATCTTACATACCTTGGTGCCTTTTGAACTTCAGGTTCACTGCTCTGATCATCAGTCACAGTTAACTTTTTTTAATGTGTTGGTGTAACTATCTTAGCTTCCTATACCAGTTGAGGCATTGTTAGTTTAGTTATGATCATTTCCACTGTCGGTTCCCTATCATGTGATATAGAATGATTTCTCTACTTCTCATCCACTTTCACATTAGCACTCTCAACAATTTTCTGCAATCTTTTGTTATAACTATTAGGCCCAATATGGAAAGCTAATGTACTAAGAGGGGAGGGGTGAATTAGTACTTCAAATCCTTTTATCAACAATATCTTTACTGTTATGCATAAACCAAAAATTGTTGTAACATAACATAAAGCTAAAATAAATAAGTAACAATCATACATGATTCACTCCATAACACATATATTTTGGCTACGCAAAAACTCCTGGTTAGAGAGAAAAACTCTAGTGGGGATGGCACCCACAACTTCACTACTGCAATAATAAAGAGTACTCAGTTAGAGCTACATATTTAGCTATTTCTGATAGCTTACCCTATTAGGAGTAACAAGATCTGTTAGATCTACCTTGCTAAAGGATTTTACAACACTTTATATAAATGCTGCACCTGGTTAGAGGATTTACAATTTATAGACTTGATTAGAGTCTTTTACCTTGTTAAAGGTTTCTTTTACAACTTCAAAATATTACAATAAGACTTTACAAATATCTGTAACTTTACATCTGAAATGTTGTAGCAGATTCTATGTGCTTAAAATAAGATTACCTTGCGTATAGCATACCTCGGTAACTCATAAAGTAACTCGGTAAACCCTTCTGTTTACTCTGTTCTTGATAACCTTCTCGGTGACCTTTGTGTCTCTGTAATAGTCATAATATTCTGTGATTTCTTATGTATCACATAAGTCTTGCTTCATACACATATGCACACACATTGCTCTCATACACATATATATATCTTATTCAAATATGTCTCTAACCCTAAATTCATGCTGTATAAATAGACTTTTTATGTCGGTGATCTGATTCATTGCTTTGATCTTACAAACATGATTTCTTGAATAAATAACCATGCAAAATATTTCATTGGTTAGATGACCTCAAAATTATACAAAATCTATATGTGCAATTTCCAATGCAGTAACGGTTCTATGTGCCTCGATCTTGTAACACATTTTCATATGTGTGTCCAGGTTCAATGAATCTGGTAACACGTTTCACTTGGTGTATATCAACTTGGTGTATTATCTTTACTGCTCAGTAGACATGAAATAACACTTGGTAGATAGCTCGGTGTATACTGGGCTCTGTGACTGTTTTCCTTCTGTAACCGACTGGACTGTTCATACCGACTTCTCTGTGTGTACCGACTACATGATTTGGTAATGCTTACCAACTAGAATATATAGTATGACTTTGATTATAGAAACTAATGGCAATTTGATAAGTGGTAACAATCTCCCCTTTTGACATTATTTGAGATGTTTGACAAAAACTACTTTCAAAGTCATTACTAAAAAATCTGTATACTTTACAAAATTTGACTAAACTTACAATATATACATTAGTCAATGAAATAGTATAATCAAATAGACTCCCCTTATCAATATGCTATACAAAACTCTGATTATGTGTGCTCGGTGATCAATACTCTATAATCACTATTCTTTCCTCTGTTCATTGCTCTTGGATACTCTGCTTATTCTGCTCATTCTGCTTGGTATACTCCCCCTGTATACTACACTCCAGTTGTTTGATACTTTGAATACTATACACTCCCCCTATGTACTTTGATGCTAAATATACTCTTGATGATATACTCCCCCTTTTTGACAAACATCAAAATTTAGTTACCATTTGGAGGTGGCAACTGATCAAAAATGGATTTGTACTCTGTCTTGGCTTCAGTGAGAGCGACAGAGAGTGCATCCTTTACACTATCCATTAAGGAATTCTATGCATTAATATCAGTCAATAATGAAATTAAGCCATCTAAAGTGCTTCCCTCTTGTGTAGTAGAGAGGTAAGTGGCTCGGTTTAGCTATTCTTGAATGGATGAAAGATGAGGAAGGAATAATGTTTGGAGTATCATTATGTCCATCCTAATCTTGTGTTCTTCATTCCTTAGTTCCAATTGTTGAGCCATGAGCTGTTGTAGCTTAGTATAAAAATTCTGAACTAAATTGGGCTCGGGGGTCAACTTATTTGAGAGATTGGTGATCTCTTTCTCAATTGCTTCTGTTTTATTCTTAATGTCCTTAAGAAATAAAGAAAATGTGCAGAGTTTCTGAAATAGTGAAAGAATGTGCTTGAGTTGAGGGACAACTCAGCAATAAATTTGACAAGTTTTACCTTGCCAACAACAATGGATTTTTGTACTTCCTCTATCATTTTAGTAGTTAGCTCCTTGTCTTTGAGTTTGCTCAAGTATTCGGATGCATCTACTCCAGATTTCTCAATCTGATTTAGGAGTTCATCCAATTGAATATGGATGGCTGCATCGGTTGATACTGTAGCTGAAGGTAGCATATCTGATAGTAAGGTCTTTACCTTCTGAAGTACTTTATTCTTCTTATGTATGGCTAGTTGCTTCTCCTATTTGGCCTTAGCTTTGCACAGTTCACCGAATTCAGTGAGTGCTTGCCCTTTCAATTTGGAGATGTCTACATTGGGCAACACTATCGGTTTTGATAAATCTATTTTGAAACTATGCTTTTTCAACTTCTTTTCTTTACCTTTCACTGGGTGAACCACTACAATAGCTTGAGAGGCTTGAGGACCCTCGGTAGGTTGCTTGGTAGAGACAACACTTTGGTCAGTTTCTTTAGCCTCAGTAGTGTCCTTCAATGTCTCGGTGCTTGGTGTCTCAGTTGTAACATTTTCCGTGCTAGAAGGTGCCTGAGGGGTTTGTTCTTGTGGAGTACCTTCATCTGTATCCTGAGGAGCTTCAGTTGTAGCAGGTTGATTGATCAGTGGGTAAGGCTGAACTTGTTCCAAAACAGATTCATTGGAGACAAGTTTTGCATAAGCATTGCCTTCTATCATTTCTTGTTCAGGTGCCTCTGCATCCATGATATCTTCATCTATTTGAATGGTGTCAGCAGGGTCTTGCTTAGTGACATCAGGTTCTTGGTTGGTGACATCGACTATTTCCATTGTAGATTATTCACCAGCATTCTTTCTTTGAAAGATGTCCTTCCATTGCTCTTTTGTTTCCTTCTCCACTTCTATATACAGGCCATTCATCAATTTCAAGGCCTTTTGTTTTACTATAAATTATGTTTGGCTGTTTGTCAGATGTTCTTTTATTTCATCAACCGGCATATCAAGAGAGAGATGCACCAGACTTCTTTCTCTGATTTGTTTCTCTGAGTCTAGAGCATATTGCTATCTAGTTTCAATATGTGCATATAATTCCTTAGGAATAGAATTACATACTTCTAATGGGACCACTCAGAATTTTAGAAGTGTGCAAATGATAGCTTCTTCAATTTGCCTCTTTTCATCACCAGATCTAGATTCATATTTGACAAATCTAAATCCACCAAATCCACCATATTCCTTCAGATTTTTACAAAAATTATCTACACTATGTACATCTACCTTCTTGCTTTTCACAATCTGAAATTTATTTGCATCTTCAAATTCGATATCACTTGACTCTTTTGGCAAAATGAGTCTCTGAGTAGATTTCTTGTAAGTCCTAGTTACCTTAGGAATGGCAACAATCTTTTATTTCTTACTTGATGATGTTGCAGATGCCCTTGTGTTAGGTCTCTTTGTTGGTAGGACCATTGGAGTGTCCTGTTTCTTTCTCTTCAACACTTTTCCCTTAGGCAATTCGGTGCTAAGTGTTATAGCTGCTTCTTGGGCTTCTGTCTCCTCTTCAGTGATGGCTAGAATGCCTTTGACAGGTGTGGAGGAAGACTCTTCTCCAAATTTCTCAGTTAACGTCTTAATCATCTTTGTGGCTTTTCTTGTAGCCTTAGGTACTACAATGCTCATTTTTACTTTTTCCTTTACCTCTTCATAGGTTCCATACCTCAACTCGGTAGTATGCCTTGGCAATGATAGATAGGCATCAATTTGCTATTGTGTGATATCAAAATCAACCTCGTAACCCATTGGTGGCAAAGATTGAGTCCTTGGTTCAACAACATTCAAATAACAATAATTGGTGTCTACCTCAAAACATATATCATCCTTATATTTTTCTACTAGCTGTGGTGGAATCCGGTACCTGTTATGCATTTTCTCTTGGAACTTGTTGAAGTAATCACCCATTATATCATTAAAGTTATCACCTAACTTCTTGATGAAGTCATTGATCTGATGGGTGATTGGTCAGTGTAGTTCCCAAAAAACTTTACCGACTGTTGGAAAAAACTTCTCAAAGTAGAAAAACATACATACAAGTAGTGATCCAAATTTTAGAGTATTTGCTGAGTTGTTCTTCTTCGGCTTCCTGATTGTGTTTAGATTTTCAAACAAGTTCTTTAACAATACTTCACACAAGTCAATTTTCATGCCTTTCTTAACAATTTTGTATGCTAAGTCCACTGCTACACAGGGTACACTATTTTCCCTTGCCGATTGGAAGAAATAGTAACCAATTACTCTAATGGCAAATTTGAGTTTAGGATCAGTGACATTGTTCAACTTTAGACCTCTGCAATCAAATTCTACTCGAGTCAAACTGATCAATTCCTTCTGTGATATCATTTTTTGTGCTTGGGCATGATCATAGATAGGATAGCCGGTGATCAGATGAATGATTTCTTTTGTGATCTTAAACGGTTGCTCTTGTAGCCACATGAAATCATCATGCACTCGGCTTAGTACAAACTTGACCCACTAGGGTTTGAACACACGGGGATAGGTTAGGGCTTCAGTCAATCCCTTGATTTTGATATGCTCATACTTGCTATCCATCTTACCATCTGTGCACAATTCATCATATGCATCTTTGATCTCGACATGACTGAGTTCTTCAACACGACATTTTGTGAAGAATCTCACATCCTCGACTAACAAGACTCGATCCGGGATGAGTGAAAAGGCAGTTTTGTCATCCAGTTTAGATGCAATTTTGGGGGTCAAAGAGTATTTTAGTGAGGGCTTCTCTACATTCTTGATAACAATGGGGTCTTGGATCTTAGGTGCCATTTTGATTTCAGATAAAAATTGACATAGGAACCTTAGGGTTTGAGAACTTAACAAATGGCAGACGCTTCACACTCAATAGATAATAACAACTTAATGAGTTCGGTAAACTAGCTTAGCAATGCGATGAGATTCGATGTAAATACCTTAGATTTTGCTTTGAAGATGGTTTGATCACCTTGATTCACTCTGCTCTGCTTCTTGAAAACTTGGTGAATGAAAATGACTGTGAACAACTTTTAAGTACTCAAAAATACCTTATCGAGCTCCGTGCAAGTTAGGTCAAAGACATTAAATGCACTCGGTTCACTTAACTTTCTTTCCCTTTTTGCACTTTAACCGAGTAACCAAATTTCCTTCATATACCAACTTGACAGGCTTCCTAAATTCACCGACTTGACATATTTCCTGTAAAGTGCTCCAAAAGACTTTGATAGAATTTCAAACTTACTACCACATCTTACTATGTAGATTTTGAAATCAGTACATACTAAAATAGGAACTGTTTAAGATTTAACCTTGTGAGAATGCAGTCCCTTCATACCTTTACCGATTAATTTGGAGTGGGAGCACCTAACTCGGTAGGTAAGGTGCTTTCTTTATTTTGACACAATTTCTTTCTTTATCCAAATCATCTTTTATTTCCTCAGTGTCTTCTCTAGGTTGATCTCTGCAATCTCTAGCCAAGTGTCCAACTTTGTGACAATGAAAACATGCCATACCAAGATTTCTCCATGATCTTCGGTTGTTCATTCCAAATCTTATAAAGTAGTTGGCACTTATATGTCCATATCTTCCATAACATTCACACCATATCCTTGTATTATAATCCCATGGTACTACAGAATATTGTCGGTAAGGATCTGTGTGAGTTCGCTAACCTCTAGTATTTGCTCGATGTGCAGACCACATGTACTTCTTTTGCTTAAACCAACACTTCTCGGTACTATGTCCATATCTATTGCAGTTTTTACAAAACCCTTTGAATCTTGCCTTCTGATAATTGTTAACAGACTTTGTCCTACATTGATTAGATGTGTGACCATATTTATTGCAATTGTAACAATAACCATTGGTCTTAGTGGCATTCGGTTGCTTACCTTTTCTAATTTGACACATGTTTGCAGTATGACCTTGATTTCCATAGTAGTTGCAAATAGGCTTCTTCCTTTTGATGTTATTCCTTTTTCTACCTTGTTTTGATGATTCTCCTTTCTCGGTAGTGCAGATTCCCTTCTTGGTAGAGTCTTTTCCTTTGTAATCGAGTCCTCCTTCTTTGTAGGGTCGTCTTGTATTCAGTTGCTCATCCAACATCTTTGATGCTTCATAATTTTTCTTCAGTGTTTCCTTGAATTTCTTCTTTGTTTCAAGTTCATTGCTCAACCTTGATACTTCAAGTTTCAATGCTTGATTCTCATCATCTTTCAGATTTGCTTCATGATGTGCATAACCTAGTTGATCTGTCATATTTTGTTGAATCCCAGTCAACGTTATGATTTCATCATCCTTATCAGATACTAAAGCTTCAAGTTGTTGTTTCTCTCTTTCTAGATCTCCTACTTTATCCTTGGTTGTCCTCAATGCATCAAGATTTTTAGTCATCTGTGTACTGAAATGTTCATGTTCTCTTTTCATTGCTTTTAGTTGATCAGCCAGTGCTTTGTTCTTTTCTTTCAATTGTCCAATCATTTCTTCAGTCTCTTCAGACATACTATTCTCGGATGATGTCTCAATTTTTTCCACTAACTCTTGAGAGTCCTACAAATCATTAGATAATCTTCTTCTCACTTTCAGATATTTTTGCATTTGCCTTTGCATGTCTGCAATCACTTGATTAGCATGGTCCAATTCTTCTTGTAGATACACAATCCTTCAAGATTGTTTGTAGCCTTCCATTGATAAGATCTTTCTCTTTAGGCAGTTAAACCCTTTTCCAAGATTAAAGCTCTGATACCAATTGTTAGGCCCAATATGGAAAGCTAATGTACTGAGAGGGGAGGGGTGAATCAATACTTCAAATCCTTTTATCAACAATATCTTTACTGTTATGCATAAACCAAAAACTATTGTAACATAACATCAAGCTAAAACAAATAAGTAACAATCATACATGATTCACTCCATAACACATATTTTGGTTACGTAGAAACTCTTGGTTAGAGAGAAAAATTGCAGTGGGGATGACACCCACAACTTCACTACTGCAATAATAAAGAGTGCTCGGTTAGAGCTACATATTTAGCTATTTCTGATAGCTTACCCTGTTAGGAGTAACAAGATCTACTAGATCTACCTTGCTAAAGGATTTTACAACACTTTATATAAATTTTTCACCTGGTTAGAGGATTTACAATTTATAGACTTGATTAGAGTCTTTTACCCTGTTAAAGGTTTCTTTTACAACTTCAAAATATTACAATAAGACTTTACAAATATCTGCAACTTTACATTTGAAATGCTATAGCAGATTCTATGTGCTTAAAATAAGATTACCTTGCATATAGCATACCTTAGTAACTCATAAAGTAACTCGGTAAACCCTTCTATTTACTCTGTTCTTTGATTGTTCTCTAATAACCTTCGCGGTGACCTCTATGTCTCTGTAACAGTCATAATACTCTGTGATTTCTCATGTATCACATAAGTCTTGCTTCATACACATATGCACACACATTTCTCTCATACATATATATATATATATATATATATATATATATATATATATATATATCTTATTCACATATGTCTCTAACCCTAAATTCATGCTATATAAATAGACTTCTTATGTCGGTGATCTGATTCATTGCTTTGATCTTACAAACATGATTTCTTGAATAAATAACCATGTAAAATATTTCATTGGTTAGATGACCTCAAACTTATACAACATCTATATGTGCAATTTCCAATGCAATAAAGGTTCTATGTGCCTCGATCTTGTAACACGTTTTCATATGTGTGTCCAGGTTCAATGAATCTGGTAACACGTTTCACTTGGTGTATATCAACTCGGTGTATTATCTTTACTGCTCGGTAGACATGAAATAACACTCGGTAGACAGCTCGGTGTATATTGGACTCTGTGACTGTTTTCCTTCTTTAACCGACTGGACTGTTCATACCGACTTCTCTGTGTACCGACTACATGATTCGGTAATGCTTACCGACTAGAATATATAGTATGACTTTGATTATAGAAACTAATGGCAATTTGATAAGTAGTAACAATAACATCTATATGCTTTGCTCTTAATTGAATAACCAAGAAATATCCCTTCATCACATCTAGGATCAAACTTTACAATTGAATAATCTCTTTTGGTATAGCATTTACTTCCAAAAATTCTAAAATATTTAACAATAGGTGTATGTCCAAACCATAGTTCATGAGGGGTCTTATCGGTTTCACCTTTGGTGTGAAATCTATTGAATGTGTAGACTATTGTACTCACAGCTTCGCTCCAGTAGTTATAAGGCAATTTGGCTTCCATCATCATAGATCTTGCTCCATCCAAAATGGTTATGTTCTTTCTTTCAACTACTCCATTTTGCTGAGGAGTCCTAGGTGCAGATGGCTATCTCCTGATTCTATTTGTCTCACAATAACTGTTAAATTCATGAGAAGTGAACTCACCTCCTTGATCTGATCTTAGACATTTTATTTTCAATCTAGTTTCAGTTTCAACCTTCGCTTTAAAGATCTTGAATTTCTCAAAATCTTCAAACTTCTCTCTTAGAAAAGTCACCCACATCATTCTAGAATAGTAATCAATAATTAGCATGAAATACCTATCACCTTGAAAGCTTCTAGTCCTTGTTGGACCACATAAGTCAGTATGAATCAAATCAAGTACATCATTAGATTTATCATGTATGCTCTTAAAATAACTTCTAACTTTCTTACCCAATTGATATTCCTTACATATCGAATTATGAGGCTTCATAATCTTTGGTATATCTCTAACTACCTTAGTTGAACCGATCTTAAAAATAAAATCAAAATTAACATGACACAACCTCTTATGCCATAGCCAACTCTCATCAATATGAGGAATTAAGCATGTCTTATTACTAGTGTTCAAGTGGTAGATATTACTTCCTGTCTGAATACCCGTTGCAATCTCTAAACTAGTCTTGGTAATGATTTTGCATTTTCTATCTTTAAACTAAAGTTGGCAACCCTTATCAACCAATTGACCAACACTCAAAAGATTATGCTTTAAACCTTCTACATAATAGACATTATCAGTATTATGCTTGTCATCCAAAGAAATAATACCTCTACCTTTGATCAAACATGCCTTGTCATCTCCAAATCTAACTTGACTGCCATTGTATTCTTGCAAGGATAAAAAATTCCTTTTATCTCTAGTCATATGATGTGAGCATCAACTATCAATTACCTATTCATCCTTATCTTCAACTTTTACTTCCAACACCTTTTCTTCATTTTTGATAGTTGGTTCCAGCTCATCTTCCTTTAAAGCATAGAACGCCCATTCTTTTCCATTATCGGATCCACTAGCAGAGTCTTTTGTCGGTTCATCCCCAGAGTCAGCAGTTACTCCTTCCTCATCTGCTATGTAGCATTGTTTACTTTTCTTGAATCTATATATGTTATGGTTAGGCTTAAAAAATTTATTAACACTTTCCTCAAACCTGGCATTCCTTTCAAGACATCTATATGTAAAATGACCAATCTTGTTACATGCAAAACATTTAAAAGGTTCTTTTCCTTCATACTTACTTCCAGTTGGTCCTTTAGGTACTCTTCTATAAAATAAGGCTTCAAGTTGCTCAAGTTATTCATCTTCTTTCCTCATGTCTTCCAATTCTTTTGCATTTAGGTCTTTCCAATCACTTTTGTCGGTAGATGATGATGATGATGATGCATGAAAAGCAAGTTCAGACTTTACAGCTCCAAAAGATCCAAATTCTTCAAGCTCAAAAGCAGATAATTTCCCAATTAGAATGTCTCTGTTAATTGAAGTGTTTGCCATTGTTCTTAACTCATTAATTGCAGTTGCCTTCATCTTGTAAGTTGGTGGAAGGGCTCTCAAGACTTTGGAAACTATTTCATCTTCACTTAAAAATCCTCCACAACATTGAATTCCCATAACAATCTCATTTACTCTTTCCATAAATACAACAATTCTCTCATTATCTTCCATTTTCAAGTTTTCATATCTTACCCGGTAACCATCAAGTTTAGCAATTTTGATAGTAGGGTCACCTTCATTCAGATTTTGCAATTTGTCCCACATAACCTTTGCTGATGTTTTATCAGTCAATCCCATGATCTATTGATCAATAAGTGCACACAAGAGGGCTTCTCTAACTCTGCAATCATTCTCAATATTCTTATCCAAGTCTACAAGAGCAGGATTGCCAGATGCTAGATCATAAGGTGTGTACCCTTTCTCAGTGATCTCCCAAATATCCTTGCCAAGACATCTAAGATGAGTCTCCATTCAAATTTTCCAAATCCCATAATTTGTTCCATCAAGCTTAGGGATTTCTCTTTTGAAAATAGTTGCTGGTGGATTATAAGTGTTAGTTGCCATAGGATCTACCTCAAGTGGTTAAGCTTCTACAAAAGAGGACCAAAGCTCTGATACCAATTGTTAGGATAACTGGTGAACAACTAAGAGTTGGGGGGGGTGAATAGTTGTTAAGAGTTATAATATTTAATCCACAATATAACCTTAAACCAGAGCACATAAACATTCAAATACCCATAAAGAAGAAACATATGCCGATAGACATAGATATCGATAAACAATGTAACTCAACAATTAAATAGATAATCAATGTAAAGCAACCATACCACATAAAACCATGATTTATACATGGAAAACCCGGAAAGGGAAAAACCATGGTGGGAAGCCTACCCACAGTCAGATGATACTTTTGCAGAAAGTATGTGATACAATGAGGGGCCTGCACATGCAAGAAGGCACATTGCCTAGAGCATACTTCTTATTACAATGGAGTCTCACTGACTACAAAGGTTAAAACCACCTCAAGATAAATGGACAAAATCCAATAAAGTGAACTGCCAGAGATAGTTGTTGGCAATTGACACTCATCAAATTCATTTTGTTGTCATTGATGGCAACATGATTAGATGGAAGTCATATACCGGCACTAGGAGGCATATACTGACAGATATTGGCTTTGGAGCAATTAGTTCTACACGACACCAGTATTGACAACAATACTTCTTTGGAAGTCAACATAAAGGAGGATTTATTTAGTAAATCATTTTGTAATTATTGTCAAGGCTGACATTGAATATCTTTTATTGTAAGCCGACATAAGGCATATTATTTGTAATGGGTATATAGGTTAGTCTGCTAGGTTAATATGATATATATGAAGTGTGTGGATATAGGAGAATATAGCAGAACTGTGTAATGCAAAATATATGTATGGAGATCATTTTGTATGTGAATTTTATATCATGCAATGATCTGTAGATAGCTTGGAAAGCATTCTTGGAGGAGAAGAGATACCGATAGTAGTTCAGGGTTTATGAATTGGTACTAAGAAGAGTTAGAATTGGAACTCTATTTGGCATAACAGATGCATTCTTGAGTTTATTTTTTAGTAATTTACTTTAGCAGAAAGCTTGTAGTTAGTGAGGCTATTTAGCAATGAGCAGTATGCTCTAGGTAGTGCGCCTTCCTGCATGTGTAGGACCCTATTATAAGTAATATATTTTCATATGGCCAGTGAACTAATATTGTGGGTCACAAATCTCACCATGGTTTTTCCTCTTTGAGGTTTTCCACGTATAAATTTTGAGTGTTATGGTGTTCATTTATGTGGATGGTTTATTTTCTTCTTGTTATATGTTTATTTGTTTACCGGTTTATTTGTGTATGGTATAAAAGGATAAAAACTATTCATACTGACAAAAAAATGATTCACCCCGACCCCCTCTCAGTGTTCTTGGATCCCAACAATTGGTATCAGGTTTTTGTACCTCGGAAGAAATTTAATAGCTTGAGGAAGATCCTGAAACTGAAATATTTGAACATTATCCTGAATCCTGGATCTTGAGGATTATGCTGTTGAAAGGATAAAGAACTTGAAATTGCAAAAAGAATTGAATTCTGCAAATGAGTCCATTCTTATCCTACAAGAAAGGTTATCATCAGCTCAAGCTAAGAGAAAAAAACTTTTGCAAAACCCAGATAGTGAGGAGAAGAATGCACTTAAGGAATAATGTCAGAAACTAAGTCAAGAAAACATACTCATGAAGAATGAAATGAAAGATCTGACTGTGAGGTTATCAAAATATATTGAGAACAAAAATAAGAAGGAAGATAATCTTGTTATATCTCTGAAGAACAAATTTGATGAATGTGGTAGATTGACTCATGAGAATAATTTGTTGAGAACTGATTTGGCACACTCTTGGAACAATGAACAAGAACTTGAAAGACAAATAACTACTCTGAGAGATTATCTGACTATTGCAAGTGAGTATAAAGAAAAGTTTAGGATCAGTGTTGCACACTTGGATGACTTATTGAAAAGACAAAGATAGATTGATGATTCTAGAGGACTTGGATTTGTGCAAGATGAAAGCTCTAGTACTGCAAATGAAGATCAGAAAACCAATAAGGCAATCTAATGCTTATAAATTCAATGGTAGATGTTTTTTTTTTAATAAATTTGGGCATATAGCTAAACAATGTAAAAATAAAGAAAATCAAAACTATAATTCTGTTCTTGGTCAATGCACAAATTGCAAGAAATATGGTCACAGATTAGAAGATTGTAGAATGAATGTTAAATGTCATGGATGTGGAAAGTTTGGACATTTTTCTAATCACTGTAGGTCAAGGAATGACACTGGATATGTCAAAGCAATTCAAAAGAACAATGTTACATGTTATGCATGCAACAAAATAGGTCATATTGCTAAGTATTACATAAGTAAGACTTAACCGGTTAATAATGATAAAGATAATGAGAAAGGAAGGCAGAAGGTAGATGAAATACAACAAGATCACACCAAGAGATGGGTTAGAAAATTTGAAGAACCAAGTGGAGATGGATCTACACCAGTAACTCCACCGGTAGAACAAGGTATTCCTCCACCGACAAGAAATTCCACTGGTAACTGAGGCATAAGCCTTAGGGGTTGGCAAAGTCATTGCAAAATCCTGCATATTACCTTGGAAGAGATCTGGAGAGTTGTGTTCATCATCAATGAAGGTTCACCTGGCACAAGACTATGAAACTAACATCCATAGGGTTGTTGGTGAAGCATTTATTACAAATAAAGATTAGGGTTTTATTCATTGATAAAAAGGGTAAGTGAATTCATTTTCACTCACTGAGTATTAAAGCATTCAAAGTGAAGAAAGGGAAAATCTAAGGTGAGTTAAGAGTGAGCGAAATCATTGTGAAAGGATTTCGAGCAGTTATATGAAGCACTCAATCTTCCACTAGTGTTCACTTTTAGGTGTTTTTCAAAAAGGCATCTAGATCTACAACTCTTACTTTCATTGCAAATCCCATCATTGCCAAAGTCAAGGATAGGTTAACGCTCATATTTAAGGAGGTTCCCAAAATTTCTAAAAATGAAGAGTCTACGGGAGCATTTTCTAGGGTTCTTGACGACATGATCTATGTTGAAGACGTAAGGGAAGACATTCATTGCACCCTGGAGGATTTAGGCATAGAGGACATCAAAAGCATGTATCAATCTGTGATACTGGGAGACTCCAGAACCATCAAACTAGAATTCAAAGAAATTGAGGATCTAGGGTTATAGGTATTTTGTACATATTGAAATTCAAAGATGAGGTTATTAGATACATTCTGAGAAGGGTTCACAACGAATTTATTTAGCTAGATAAGCCTTACATGATCATGAAGGAGGCTATTCAAGTGGTCACTGACTTACTGAAGGTTGGTCAAGAACCTGGCAAGAAAATTTCCAACATAGAGGATGATAAACTCACCAGTACAACTCCTGATAATAGATCAATGAGGGTCAACACAATCACCAACACTGATATAAAATTTGCAAGCATGATAATAGGTTACAAGGTAACTCAATCCAACCGATTTAATTATGTTGCTAGTTCATGCATTCATGCTACATATCAAATGCTGAGTAATAATGCAAAATATGATTTATGTGAATGGATGAGGAGTGAATTGATGTTGAACCTTCGTCAGATCAAGGGAGTTAAGAAAGGCACTTTTAGATTTGGAAATATCATTGTTTGTTTAATGCTTTACTTCCTGAATGAGTTACCTGGTCTTGGCAAGAAGCGTTGGACTCATGACATATTGGTAGGTATGTAGATCAAAGAAGCAATCACCAGTCTTGGTAGCGACAGAGATGAGAAACTTTGGGGGTATTTCAAGACATTTTAAGAAAATGTGAGGCAAAGGGATAGAATATCAAAGAACATTATGGAGAAGTATTCCACTGATATTTGTTTTATGGTAAAAATTGATGAAACTCTTATGGAAGTTGTTGAACCAAGGATAATATGGGTGACAGAGCTTGGATATGAGGTGGATGATAGAATTTTTGAACTCTATGCAAAAATGTTGTTAGATGCCCCATTAGATAATAAAATAGAGCATTTTGGTACAACGGTGGAGAAGACTCTTGAAGTGAAAACTAGTTTTAACAGGAAGAGAAGAGAGAAGAAAATAGAAAAGATGTTTGCATACGTACAAGATATAATTTATAAGATAGACACTCAACTAGGTTCAGGATCCAAATAGGCAGCTAAACCGGCAAAGGTTGGTACTATAGAAGTGAAGAAGCCACAAGTTCATATTTCCCCTATCACTTATGATTCTGATTCTGAGGACAATGAACCTTTGGCTTTTAGAAGGGTACAAAGGAAGAATTTGGTACAACCACCGGTAGAGCCTAAGAGGAGACTTGTTTGAAAGGAAACTAAGCCTACTGGACCTCCACCATTGACAAGGAAGCCTATGCAGAAGAGGAAACCAGTCACACTGGCAACCGCAAGCAAAAAGTAGAAGGGTGATGATACTGGAACTGGTAAGACCACAATGACCTATGTTGAGCTTATTGATGAAATTACAAAAGATGGTATCTTGAAAATGTATCAAAGTATTATGAAGATTTAGAAGAGAATGAGAAAAATGAATTTGAAGTGGCTATTTTGTTGTATATAGACATTTATAAGAAATCCTTAGTTGAAAATTTGAAGGAGATGCCTTTATCTTTGTATAATAAACTTGAGGCTAGAAGACTTGATGCTATCAAGAGGGAAAGGGAAATTAAGGAAGTAGCACTTCTGTAAATTTGTGGTTCTATAAGCAATGAGGAAATAAAAAGATGCATAGACACTACAAATAGGACACTTTTTAGTAGTAAACCCCAACAAATAAGCCTTATGATGGGGAGAGTTAATGAGGTGATAAATGAGACTAGTAAGGGATGGACCGAATTATTTTAGAAAATCCAAAATTTTCTCACATCTCATGAAGAAATTGTTAAAGCTACATCTTCCACCGTTCCTAACAAATCAAAAGGGAAAGGTATTTTGGGTAGTTCAAATCCAATTTTGACACAACCGGTAGCAACTATAGATATTTAGACCCAATGGGAAGTTAAGGAGAGTGTACAGTTTGTACATGCACAAACCATTTTTAAGCAAGGCAATGTACAAGACATTGTAAATACTATGGATAATACTCCACCAATGGTAACTGATACTATACCAAGTGGCGAAGCTACCAGTGCAAAAGAGGTTAAGATAGACAAGGTAAAAGCAACTGAGTCTATACCAGTAGGTAAAACTAATTCCCCAACAAATGTTTTGGTAATTGAAACTTCTCAGGTTGAGAAGAAATTAGTCTCTGAGTTGAGTTCAAGTGAATTGATGATGATGGCTACTTAGAAATTACTAAATGAAGGTATTACAGATAAAGGAATAATTGATCAATCGGTCACAATGTTGCACAATTTAATACCTGACTGTCAGATTGAAGATGGAGCAAGCCCTTCCAGCAAGCTCAAGACTCTAACATAGCATATCTCTAACAATTTTCAATCTTTGAGGCAGATTGCAAACTGATAGGCTTTGGATAAATTCACAGCAGCTAAAAGAATTGCTTTTGATCACATTATAGAAACAAAGAAGAAGAAAATTGAGAACAAACTTACTCCTATTGAGGTTTGT
Source organism: Cryptomeria japonica (assembly GCF_030272615.1). Classification (NCBI taxonomy): domain Eukaryota; kingdom Viridiplantae; phylum Streptophyta; class Pinopsida; order Cupressales; family Cupressaceae; genus Cryptomeria; species Cryptomeria japonica. The sequence goes on along the minus strand of NC_081409.1, from coordinate 314,617,869 downwards.
TTAGAACAATGTACAAATATCTACATAGTGTGTTGTAACATATAAACTCTTACCACTAATGTAGATAGTAGATTAAAGGAGTTACATGATAAGATAGCTAAAATTGCTAATTGCTTTGATGGATTGACTATAGTGACCATATTTGTTGATGGGCACATTTTGTCTTTGGAGAACCAAATTTTTTCTTTTGAGAAGGAGAGAGATAAAATCATGTGAAGAGAAAGAAGTCTGAGAGGACTGATGAGTCCTAGATTAGATTCATTCGATGTTCATAAGAGAGAGTGCATGGATATGATAATTAAACCCACACTAGGAGATGTCCTGGAGAAGGAAACACATTCCCACTTACTAAGTGGACTAGCATCCATTTTTGATACTTTCAGAGCCGGCTTGGATACATATCTTCAGTTATTGAAAAAGGCATACCCAAAAATCTTGAAGATGATTAAGCTCCAGTGAAACTAACTATATTTATTTATTCTTTAACCTATCTTTGGCATTAATGTCAAAGGGGGAGTATGCATATATGTGAAAAACACCAAAAAATATATCATATGGGAAGGATATCAGGATATCAGATGGAATGTATTTCTCAAGGGGAGCATATTGGCAGGGAATCCATTTTTCACATGAGTGTTGCCATCAATGCCAAAGGGGGAGATTGTTGGAAATTGACACTCATCGAATTCATTCTCTTATCATTGATGGCAACAAGATCAGATGGAAGTCATATATCGGCACTATGAGGCATATACTGAAAGATACCGACTTTGGAGAAATCAGGGCTACACCAACACCGACACTGGCACCGGCATCAATACTTCTTTGGAAGACGACATCAAGGAGGATTTATTTAGTAAATAATTTTGTAATTATTGTCAAGGCCAACATTAAATATATTTTATTGTAATTTGACATAAGGCATATTATTTGTAATGGGTATATAGGCTAGTCTGCTAGGTTAATATGATAAATATGAAGTGTGTGGATATAGGAGAATATAGCAGAATTGTGTAATGCAAAATATATGTATGGAGATCATTTTGTATGCAAATTTTATATCATGCAATGATCTATAGATATCTTGGAAAGCATTCTTGGAGGAGAAGAGATACCAGTAGTAGTTTAGGGTTTATGAACTGGTACAAAGAAGAGCCAGAACCAGAACTCTATTTGGCATAGTAGATGTATTCTTGAGTTCATTTTTAGTAATTTACTTTAGCAAAAAGCTTGTAGTCAGTAAGGCTCTTTAGTGATGAGCAGTATGCTCTAGGAAGTGTGCCTTCCTAAATGTGCAGGCCCCTATTATATGTAATATCTTTTCATATGGCCAATGAACTAATATTGTGGGTCATAAATCCCACTGTGGTTTTTTCTCTTTGAGGTTTTCCATGTATAAATTCTAAGTGTTATGGTGTTCATTTATGTGGATGGTTTATTTTCTTCTTTTTATATGTTTATTTGTTTACCGGTTTATATGTGTATGGTATAAAAGGATAAAAATTGTTCATACCGGTAGAACATTGATTCACCCCCCCTCTCAATGTTCTTGGATCCTAACAATAGCATCTACCATGTCTGATCATAGTCTTAGTTAAACTCAATATTGGAGGCCTTTGACCTCTTCCTTAATCCCATTTCAACCACCTATGATTGACGAAATCTCCTTCACATATGATATTGCATTCCAAGACCACGATACATAATCCCCATGATCTACAATGAGATCTTATATTCATTTATACAAACCCTAAGGCCTAAAATGATTAGGTCAGCCACCTAAGAGATATTACAATAAGATCATTACATAATTCCATATTACAATGATATGCCATGTCGTCTTAAGAACAAAACAATAATAAGAAATCCATAAATCCTCCTGAAACATCCTGGTAACGTGTAGAGTACACGTTATCATGATACTGGTCCATAACCTAGATAGGCACCAGACCTATTATGGGTCCACCACGCCAAACAAATGTCTTCAAGTAGTTGAAGCATGATCAAAGAACATCTTTAGCATCCTGAAATCCATTTTGAAGCCACACCAACATCACTTATGCATCCTGTCATGATTCCTTAGTGAAAGCTCTATCGATAAAGCCTTAAACCAATGCCAATAAGGGTTTACAAGAGCGTATGATAGTATCCAATACCAAGCCAATACCAACTGACCAAAACATGCTCATGAATCACATATCACATGTAACCAATCACATTCCATAGATCCAAACATGCCGGAAGTGTCCAACAGATAATCTCATATGTTGGTACACTAGATCTTCTACTGGTCTACCGATAACCAATCATAATAGCTAGTGTTGACATCAATGAAAAAACATCAATGCAACACATAATAAATTCATCCATAATGCCAACACAGTTGACCTGGTCTTCCTCCCTTTTGCATATTTTTTGTAAACTAACCCTAGGAGGGTTAGGGTTCCAGCTAGATTCAATTTTGAGTTATGCCTCATCTATAAAGGTAATTTTGGTATCTTTCCAAAGGATCTTATTTATTTTTCTCTTTCAGAATACATGTTTGTTCCTCTACAACTATAAATTATTCTTTGTCTTCACATGAATAAAAGTTATTTATCTTACCTTTTTCAGTTTTCACAATGTGCAGTCTCTACCTTCTTGTGTGAATGCATCCCTTTTTTGGTTGTCTCAAGTTATATCTGACTATGTTATTCTCTCCTTTGAATAACATTTGTGAACTAAATGCAGTTTTGATGGTATGATGAAATAATAGGTATCTAGTAGAATACTAAGAGGGGGGTGGGGGGTGAATCAGTATACTGAAAAATTGATACAAACTTCCCAAACTCAAATTCAATCACACAAAGTAAACTTTCACTGTCAAGATCAATACTCATAAAAATACTCAACATGAACTGGTTAACTATTATAACAAGTTAATAGTAAACAAATTCAATCTTGTAAACATCCAAATGCTTAATCATATATCAAAACACTCCATCTCTCAATGCTTCTAGTTATCATTCTTTATCAAAAGTTAATCAAATCAACAAATAAGATCATAACCACAAAAACATTCACCACATGACACAAATTTTTATACGTGGAAAACCCAAATAGGTAAAAACCATGATGAGATGAGACTCACGAGATGGCTCTCTGAACTCTTCTGAAGTTCACCCTGTTAGGAGCCAAGCCTATTAAAGCTTTTACAATAAGTCTTGTTAAGAACTTATCCTGTTAGGAATCACCCGGTTAAGGGATTTACAAAATGCCTCGATGAAAAGCAAAATACCCTATTAGGAGTAACCTTGGTATAGGATTTGAGAATCCAGGCTAATGGACCACCTTGTTAGAGGATTTAAGAAGTAACCAAGATTGTTATAGCTTACCCGGTTAGGGGATTTTAGTTCTACTATAATTGTTAGAAAACAATAGGTTTTCTTGATTTGTCTGAATAGCACTACATTTGCTTGATAAGATTCCTTTAAGCTTCAATCTTCTTTTACAGAAACTGTAGATCCATTCTCTGGTTAGGCAACCACACACTCAATTGATTTCAACTAACATTTTGCCAACACCTTTACAAACAACTTCATCGATCTTAAATATAAATCAATTAGGTTGATAACACAATAAAAACCTAATTCTCTCTTAGAGATTACAAACAAATTGGTTCAAGTGTGACCATTGGATTTACATAAAAAGCTATACACATTCATCAAGAAAATTCCAACCCCTCCATGAAGATCACTTCATCGGACTTTGTAACTCATCACGCGCTATGCATTATATGCAATCCACTTTTCTGACTCCCTAGATAATAAAACATGCCAAAATAATCTGAACTTATCATCATACAATGATCACACGTGTTACTATCATTAGCACTCATCATTAGACATTAAACCAACAAAATCGATTGGTTAGGGTTTAACAAAAAACAATTGGTAGGGTTTATCGGTTACATTGCATAGAAAGGGTTTAACTTTGTACATTGGTTAACCAGTTCAAATCAGAAACTTACATACCGGTTTACAACATCTTCCACAAAGCTCTTCTTACCAATTACAAGCCAATATCAATAACAACAATATCAGCAATATCATAAATACCATTACCAGTTCAATTGACATCAATGACAACATAACATATCATTAATGCAATCTTCATGCAAATGCCAACAATCTCCCCCTTTGGCATTGATGTCAATACAAATATCAATGCCTTTGATTGTTGTTGTGATTAGTGAATAGGAATCCTGGTTTACATTCCCAAGTATTCACCATGCTCTGTCTGTCTTTAGTTTGTCGTTGGTTTCCCTTTTCCAGTCACATAATTCTTCTCCTCAATCACATAATTCTTCTTCCCCATTGACAACAATGCCAAATTGAAAGTAAAACATGTAATATCAAAATTTCACTGTGCATCAACAACATACTGCAACTTGATGCTCCCTCTTTGGAATACATCCACTTCTTCATCAATCCATGTAAAATTCTACAAGTGATTCAGGGATTGATGCAATCAACATCATGCTCAACTAACTACATGAGGAGGGACAACCCCCAACTGACTTCTAAGATACTCAAAAGTGGTCTTAGGCAAAGGTTTTCTAAAGATATTTGCAAGCTGCTCCTTGGTAGAAACATTCTCTAAGATAGCATCTTTACTTTGAACATATTCCCTCAAAAAGTGATACTTCAATTCAATGTGCTTGGTGTGAGCATGCAAAACAAGATTCTTAGAAATATTAATGGCACTTGTATTATCACATAAAATCTTTATAGGTTATGAGATCTTCATCTTAAAACCTTCCAAAATGTGCCCCATCTAAATAGCCTGTGTGCAATTCATATAAGCTGCAACATACTTAGCTTCAATAGTAGATTGTGAAGTAAAACTTTGCTTCTTACTACTCTACAAAACTAGCCTTCCTCCTAGAAAGAATGCTCCACTGGTAGTACTTTTCCAGTCATCAATATTTCCTGCCCAATTAGCATCTATGTATGCCTTCAAATCAAAGTTTCCTCCATATGGATACCATAATCCATAGTCAACTGTACCTTTCAGATATCTAAAAATTCTCTTAGTTTCTATCAGATGTGCTTCCTCTAGATTCTTCTGAAATCTAGCAACTGTACCAACCACATGGGCAATATCCAGTTTGCTATGAACAACATAGTGTAATTTTCCAATCATTGACCTATATTCCTTTTCATCAACAGACTTAGATTCATCTTCCTTGGATAAATTACAACCTATAACCATTGGTGTTCCAACTAGTTTACAGTCACTCATGCCAAAAGTCTTCAAAACCTCTTTCATATACTTAGATTGTGTAATGAGAATACCATTCTTGATTTGTTGTATCTGTAAGCCTATGAAATTTTTTATTTCCCCTACTAAAGACATTTCAAACTCATTTTTCATTTCATATGCAAAACTATTGCTCATGATGTCATTACCTCCAAAAATAATATCATCAACAAATACTTCACTGACCATTATTTCATCTCCTTCAGACTTGAGACAAATATTACTATCATCACTGGTTCTTGCAAAGCCTATCTTCATTAGATGTGTATGAAGCCTTTCATACCATGCTCTGGGTGCCTTCTTTAATCCATACAAAGCTTTATGCAATCTACCTACCATGTCTTTCTCATCTATCAAAGCATAACCATCTAGCTGCTCTATGTAAATCTCTTCTTCCAATATCCCATTCAAAAATGTAGACTTAACATCCATCTGGTATACCTTGAACTTCTTATGGGCTGCAAATTCAAGTAAAGTTCTGACACCTTCCAGTCTTGCTATTGGTGCAAAAGTTTTGCCATAATGTTCTCCTTGTTCTTGCGCATAACCCTTGCAGACTAATCTTGCCTTGTTGCAAACTACAAAACCATATTCATTTAACTTGTTTCTGAATGCCCATTTAGTACCTATAACATTATTCTTTACCGGTTGAGGTACTAAGGTCCAAGTGTTGTTCTTCTCAATTTGATCCAATTCCTCCTCCATAGCTTTAACCCAATGATCATTACCAAATGCCTCCTTAGTACTTTTGGGTTCAATGGTGGAGATCATGTAGGAGTTCTCTCTTATTCTTCTTCTAGTTAGTACTCGAACATCCTTATCCCCAATAATTTGTTCATGACTGTGGTTCAGTCTTACATACCTAGGAATAACATGATCATTCTCTTCAAGTTCAACTTCTTCATTATCATCTTATTCTGAATTTATTTGTTTCGATTGAACAAGTACATCAAAATTTGCTTTACCGGTTTTTGATTTAACAGTTTCAGGTTCCAAAAGTAAAATGCAAGGATCTTTATTCTTTTTCACTGAACTAGTTCCATCAGAGACTTTAGGACATTCATCTACTTGAACATCAACACTCTCAATAGTTCTCTATGTCTGGTTGTTGAAGCATTTGTAGGCCTTACTTTTGGTGGAATATCCAAGAAATATGCCTTCATCACTCTTAGCTTCAAACTTGCTAATGTAATCACCTCTTTTAATAAAACATTTGCTACCAAATATCTTAAAATATCTAACATCAGGTGATATCCCATACCAATATTCATAAGGGGTCTCTTTCTTACCTCTTGTCATAAGGGGTCTTGTCCTTACCTCATTGTATCAACATTGTCCTAGTAGCTTCAACCACTGACTGGTTGTTCCTCTCTGCTATACCATTCTGTTGTGGTGTCCTTGGTGCAGAAAGTTGCTGCTTGATACCATTCTTATCATAGTACTTAGTGAATTCCTCAGAAGTAAATTCATCACCTTGATCTGTTCTCAGACATTTTATCTTTTTGCCACTCTCTTTCTCATCTAAGGCCCTGAATGCCTTGAACTTACCAAAAGCTTCATTCTTATCCTTCAAGAATGTGACCCACATCATCCTTGAATAATCATCAGTGAAGATCATGAAATATCTATCACCTTGAATGCTTCTTGTTCTTATTGGTCCACATAGATTTGTATGAACTGAATCTAACAAGTGCTTTGATGAGAAGGACTTGCTCTTGAAAGTTGAAGAAGTCATTTTTCCTACCTGACATTCTTTACAAAGAGCATTAACTGGTTTGTCTAGCTAAGGAAAACCTCTTACTATCTTGGACTTGCTCACTTTAACAATCTGATCAAAGTTTATATGACAAAATCTCCTATGCCAAATCCAGGTACCATCTATCTTTGCAATCAAATAGTTGCTAACTTTAGGATTAAGATGAAATAGATTACCTCTGGGTTGTTTCCCTGTTGCAATGAATTCAGCTTTGTTGTCAAATATTTTGCACATACCATTTATAAACTCCAGTGGGTATCCTCTATCATTAAGTTGTGCCACACTTAGAAGATTGTTCTTTAGACCTTCAATCCAATAGACATCATCAACACTGCTCTTCCCATTAAGAGAAATAGCTCCCTTACCTTTAACCATACAGTGTGAGTCATTTCCAAATTTGACAACGCCGCCATCAAATTCCTTCAAGGAAATAAATTTGCTCCGATCATCGATCATGTGATGTGAACAACCATTATCAATGATCCAATCATCAGAGTTATCCATCCTGGACACTAGTGCCTTCTGATCTGATATCTCTTCCTTAATAGCTGCAAACACAATATCTTCACTAGCATCATCATCAAATTCTTCATTAGTAATACCACTATCAACGACTATAAGACAATCTCTATTGCCTTTGCCCTTATACTTCTTGAATTTGTCTCTCATGTATTCATTTTCACCATTAGGATAGTTAGCTGCTATATGACCAATCTTGTTGCATGCAAAATATTTTAAAGGTAGTTTACCTCTTTATTTTCCAGTGCCTCTAGGTAGTCATTTTTCCAACAATGCTTCAAGTTCCACTAAGTTGTCTTCATCATCAACATCTCTGATGGATCTAGTTTCATAGCCATGACAAGTATCTCTACTTTTTCTCATAGACAGGTTAGAGACAAAATCTCTGAATGCAGATTTTGATTTCTGTACACTACCATCATAGTCATTTAATTCAAAAGCAGTAAGTTTGCCAATGATAGAGTTAAGAGTTACCTTAGTTTTTTCAATGGACTTCATCTCCTGAATAGCTGCAAATCAGATAGCATAGACTAGTAGTAGGGTTCTCAGTACCTTACTAATCACTGTGGCATCTTCCACTTTCCCTCCTACACTCTTTATTTCACCAGCTATCTATTTTATCCTTTGACCATACTGCTGGATATTCTCACCTTCAGACATTCTCATGTCATCAAACTTTCCACTTAGGCTCTCCTCTTTAGCAATCTTAACATGCTCATCATCACTATATATCTCTTCAATTTTTTTCCATACTTCATATGCAATTTATGGACCATGAACATCTACATATTCAACATCAGACATGGAACTGATAATAGCCTCCAATGCTTGATTATTTTCTTGTTTTTCTTACTTCTGATCATCAATCAATGTTCCAGTAGGTGTAACATATTGAGTTTCTACATGATCCCAATATTGGCTTCCCAAACTCTTAATGTAAATCTTCATTCTGTCGCTCCATATCCTATAGTTGTCTTTGTTGAACTTCGGACCTTCCTTCATCATGATCTACAAGATCTTTTCCTCAAGCTGTTAGGCTTTTAGGTTAAAGAGGACCTGAGATGCTCCGATACCAATTGATGGTATGATGAAAGAATAAGTATCTGGTATAATACTGAGAGGGGGGTGAATCAGTATATAGAAAAATTGATACAAACTTCCCAAACTCAAATTTAATCACACAAAGTAAACTTTCATTGTCAAGATCAATACTCATAAGAATACTCAACATGAACTAGTTAACTATTATAATAGCTTAATGATAAACAACTTCAATCTTGTAAACATCCAAATGCTTAATCATATATCAACACACTCCATCTCTCAATGCTTCTAGTTATCATGGCTTATCAAAAGTTAATCAAATCAACAAATAGGATCATAACCAAAAAAAAATTCACCACATGACACAAATGTTTATATGTGGAAAACCCAAATAGGTAAAAACCACGGTGAGATGAGACTCACATGATAGCTATCTGAACTCTTCTGAAGTTTGCCTTGTTAGGAGCCAAGCCTATTAAAGATTTTACAATAAGTCTTGTTAAGAATTGATCCTGTTAGGAATCACCCGATTAAGGGATTTACAAAATGCCTTGATGAAAAGCAAGATACCCTATTAGGAGTAACCTTGGTAGAGGATTTGAGAATCCAAGCTAATGGACCACCTTGTTAAAGGATTTGAGAAGTAACCAAGCTTGTTAGAGCTTACCCGGTTGGGGGATTTCAATTCTGCTGTAATTGTTAGAAAACAAAAGGTTTTCTTGATCTATCTGAATAGCACTATATTTGCTTGATCAAATCCTTATAAGCTTCAATTTGCCTTTACCCAAACTGCAGATCCATTCTCCGGTTAGGTAACCACACACTCAATTGATTTCAGCCAACACTTTGCCAACACCTTTACAAACAACTTCATCGATGTTAAATATAAATCAATTAGGTTGTTAACATAACAAAAACCTAATTCTCTCATAGAGATTACAAACAAATCGGTACAAGTGTGACCATTGGATTTACATAGCAATCTATACACATTCTTCAAGAAAATTCCAACTGCTCCATGATGACTGCTTCATCGGACTTTGTAACTCATCACACGCTATGCATTAGATGCAATACACTTTTCTCATTCCTTAGACAATAAAATGTGCTAAAACAATCTGAACTTATCCTCATACAATTATCACACATGTTACTATCATTACCGCTCATCATTAGATCTTAAACCAACAAACTTGATCGGTTAGGGTTTAACAAAAAACAACTGGTAGGGTTTACCGGTTACATTGCATAGAAAGGGTTTAACCTTATACACTAGTTTACCGATTCAACTCACAAACTTACATAGTAGTTTGCAACATCTTCCACAAAGCTCTTCCTACCAGTTACAAGCCAATATCAATAACAACAATATCAACAATATCATAAATACAATTACCAGTTCAATTGACATCAATGACAATATAACATAGCATTAATGCAATCTTCATGCAAATGCCAACAAGTTTGTCTTGTTATTCATAAAAATCCTAGCCTTCACATTTCCTTAGGTGAGAGATTGGCATAGAATTTGTGCATACTCAAGACAATTCTATTGATGTCTTGTGTAGTTATAGGCAAGAAGATCATATTCGATCTAGGTGTAAACCTTTTCCCCTCTTTTAAGCATCCTTTATTTCTTCCCCTTTTCCCTATCAAATCATTAGATTAGTCCCACTACATCAGATTGGAAAGGAATTCATCCTTCTCTGGAGATTCAAACTCACTTCTGTAAGTCTCACACTTGGGAGGTTGTTTACTTATTTCAGAAGGTTGATCGTCAGGGTTGATCATCAATAACTTTTGTGACAACAATTTTTGGCATGTCCGGTGGGACCAATATTTTGACATTCATGCTAAGGATTCAGTGCTACTCTTAGCATCCCTGCCTTTGGAGGAAATCTATTCAAGCACTTGGAAACTCTAAGGACAAATTCAGACTCTTAGTAATACCAGTTGTAGCTTTATGCCAAGAAGACAAACCAAATCATCATCAAGAGGTAATTTTCAATTTATCCAACTTCCTTATTCAAATTATACGCATAGAAGGGGTAGGCGTTCTTTTTCACCTATCAGAGGAACCCAAGAAAAAACATCCACACCCCTAAGGTCTCTCTACCCCTCCTATTATAAGGTTTTTTCATCCTAAAGGCCCTGCCATTAATATCAATACGCCACTATTTTCCATGGTAGTTCCTAGAGCACACACCTTTGTCACCTTTAATGGTGAAAACTGCCATGAAGGCTTTACTCTTTTTTACTGAAGAGACATCTACCTCCACGGAGGAACACATCTAGGATGTGTCAAGCATCTACACTAAGTTTGATGTCACTAAAGACAATGTTTCAGTAAGTCTCCTAGCCTCTTCATTAAATGGAAAGGTCTTACAATGGTATAGGGGTTTGCCCTCTAGCTCAATCCATAATTGGGGTGAATTAAGGGAGAAGTTGTGCAAGAATTTTGAGGATAAAAATGACCATCTGTCACTTATGGAGCAACTAAGTACAATAAAAAGAGCAACCCATGAATTCATGGGTGATTTTAACTATAGGTTTCAAAAGAAATGGGATAAAATCCCATAATTAGTAAAGCCTTCATCAAACCATGCATTTTTGTATTTTTTTAAGGCTTTAAATAGTGATATAGCTGCTATGATTCAATCAATGGGAGGAGATAACCTTCCAGAGGCATATGATACTATCATAAAGGTAGAAAATTGTTTAATACAGGCTGGGAAGTTGTCCCCTAGGCCTCCAATGCTCTTATTTCTAGAGGCTCCTACCCAACATCCCGTTTTGGCTCCTATTCCAGTGGCTTCCACAAGCCATCTACTTAAATTGACACTTATACCACCGCCATCAAAGTTCCAAGATTTGAAGACTCTGATGAAGGGACTTAGCAATGAGTTGGTGACCTTGAAGAGGAAACAAATTCAAAACAATAAGCCTTGCAAACAAAAAAATCAGAACTATCAACATCAAAGATCCAATTTTCAAGGGCAGAATCAATGGAGTAATGCTAGGCCCTTGAATAGCTTGAATCCCTCAGCTGCAAGTACCTCAAAGGCTATAGTGCCAATTCAGAACAACTTCCTTAGGAATAAGATTGGTGTGTCCCATGCAATTATCCAGATAATCAGGCTACATGATAGAATGGTGAGTTATCTCAAGCCCTAGTGGCATAAAATAAGCCAACAACATCAAGGCATTAACAGTTTACTGATGGCTACAGTCATCCATAGGGAGAAACAAATTTTATGAATTGGGACAATGTGGCCAACAATACAAGATAAAAAAATAGGACCATAGACCGTAGTGCTTCTTCTACCACATCATCTCAAACTCCATAGGATACTATGAAGAATACAATGTCAAAGACCCCTAATAGGGTGGTTGCTCTGAATAAAGAACAATATTTGACTCAAAAGGTCATGCAAGGGGTTTCACCTAAGGCTCCTATTTAATATCAAAACTAAACCTTGTTGTTGCAATGGTCCTGATAGTCCTAAAAATTATTGCACAAGAATTTTTATGTTTAAGTCAAAATATTGGTCATTTTGGACTTATCTTTCCCTCTGTCAAGGTTCAAGGTCTAGGGTTTAGGGTTTGTGAATTTCCGATTAAGTAATGTGAATGAAAAACCCTAAGCATGTTATATTCCATTGTTACCTTTTTCCACTTAAGCCAAGGGTCAGTTACCATTGGCGGGGCCACTGTATTTCCTAAGCATCAAGTTGTTTTTAGTCGGGCTCTTTACATTTTTCTTGTGTAAAATTTTAAATACTTTGGCTAGTGGATAAAGGTAGAAAAGATCCTACGCTTTGTGCTTCCCTACAGATGAAAGTGCAAGAAAGATAAGGACCATGACACCATGAGATGATGCCATGTGTCCTCAACAAAGAAGGGTATGCATGATAAAGTGTGAACATATCCAACGACCCTCATAACCCCAGGAAGGAAGATGCAAGAAGTTTAAGGACCGCGACATCGTGAGATGATGCTATGTGTCCCAAGCTAACCAAGAAGACTGGTGGTGGGGTTGCTGACAATGTTAGGCTAGGAGATGATATGGCACTACTACGTCACATATTTAATGGGTCCACAAGCCATGATGGAAGGTCAATGTCAGATTGACCATTAGTGATTGTTTGATTTGCCAGACTGGGCAAAATCTATGATAAAGTTTCAAACTAATTTTTAAAAGTTAATCAAAGGTATTATTTGTCACCTATGTGGGAAAATATAGAATGGACAAAATGTAGGGTTGTCAACTTGGAACAAGATAATGACAAGTCGGGACACTTGGATGCCGACTCATTCTTGAGAGACTAGTTTGAAGGTTTCTACTAAGTCAGGATTGATTAGACAAGAAAGGATGATTGTTTTAGAGACATAAGAGGATTGAGATAACTAATGAGTTGGAAATAGAGATGTTGGTATTTCGATGATGTTTAGTTGTGATTGTCATTGATGGACTCACACTTATTTGATGAATGTATTATTCTCAACCGGTAACTGTTCTAACCAGTATTGTATGAATAGTCTTTATTTGATTGAAGACTATCGGTGTTTTAAAGGAGAAGCTTATTGGTCAAGTGGTATGAAGACCTCAAGCAAAACAGAGACCCCGAGCAATAGTTAATCTTTTGATCAGATCAACTATGATCAAGTTCTCCAGTCTTCACCTATTAACCGGTGATTGGTATATGTAATTAACCGGTATACATGTAATGTGTGATGAGTTATCATCCACCGACACTTTAGCGGTGTTTTTGTGCCATGTTACCAAATGTGTCTAGATGCACTGTAACTAGGAAATTGTAATCTAATCCTATTGGACCGACATGAAATCAAGTTCCTATTTAAGGACATCATGTCTAGGGTTTTAGGAGGAGAATAGAAGTTGATATGTACAAGTCTTTTTGAAAGGAAAGGTATCTTGTGACTGAGATTGAGAGTGCAAAGCATAGAAGACTGAAGTAATGCTTGAATGCATTGACAAGGAGTTATCAGGGATCTAATCAAGCATTCTATTCTACTATCTAGATCATTCACTTGTTGATTACTAATATCTTCGACAAGTCTAAAACCCTTAATCGGGTAGGCCCGGCCAAGCCTATTGTAAGTCCTCTAACAAGGTGGTTCATAGTTGTGGATCTGAAATCCTTTAACAGGGTAGTCTTTAATAGGACTTATCTCCTAACAGAGATCTGGATTCCTAACAGGATCTATTCTAGTGAAGAACATTGTAAGACCTTAACCGGTCTGTCCTTAACCGGTCTAGTTACTATTCTGTAGATAGTTGACTTGTGAGTTTTACTCACCGTGGTTTTTCCCATTTGGGTTTCCACGTTAAAATATCTTGTGTTATGGTGATTGTGCTTTTATGTGTGAATGCTTTATTTGCTATTTGGCTTATTTATGTTTTAACCAATTTATTGTTTAAGCTACTACATCGGCCTACTAGAAATTTTTTTAAGAGTTTGGTTAAGTTTTTAGGCATACTAATTCACCCCCCCTCTTAGTATTCATTAATTGGTATCAGAGCCAACCTTTCCATAAGTCTAACTAGCTGAAAGGAGATATGGGAGAATATAGTATGAGGGAACTCACTCACCATTTGGCTGAATCTAAGAAAGCCTATGATGAACTCAAGATCAAGTTTAAAGCATTTTCAGTCAAGAGAAGAGAGCTTGCTGAGTAGTTGATGGAACTTACTAAAAATAGCTCCTCTGATGAAGCAGACATGGATGCCCTAGTTGGAGAAGTGGAGAAACTAAATGAATCCAAAACTAACCTAAGGAGAGAGTTAGAAGGACTGACTATCAAGATGAGTCAGGAACTGGAAAATAAGAGAAAAGTTGAAGATTTGGTAAAAGACAAGGAGCATGAGATCTTTAAATTAAAGCAAGAAGTTGGTACCATTACCGCTTATTTACAGGAGGGTAAAGAAAAGAAAGAAGAAATGCAAGCTGAACTGAATGCAACTTTCTCTCAAAATGAAACCTTGGTGAAGACCAATGATGCCCTTTCCAAGGAACTTGTTGAGACCAAAGAAATACTTGCTAAGTTCAACCGGAGTGCTGTCAAGTTAGAACAAAAACTGGAATCAGTAAAACCATCAAAGGATACAACTAGACTTGGTTTCTCTATATATGAGGAAGGTGAGACCTATGAAACGAAGAATGATGCATTGAAGAAACAATCAACACCTAAGGACAACAACGGAAGTAAAGGTAAGCAAAAGTTTAAACCTATTTTCTTTAACTGTCTTAAGGAAGGACATACTGCCAATGTATGTAGGAGTAAGCCTTACAATAATTTTCCTTATTTTCAAAATAATGTGGGTAGACCTGGTAGATTTAATGGTCATTGTTATACAAGCAACAAGTTTGGGCATAGAGTTTTTGAGTGTAGGTCAGTTATCAACAACTCTAGAAATAATCTACCAAAATTCAATGGAGTCGCCCCTAAACCTCTTATAAACTGGAATCCAAACCAGTATACAACCCATGACCACCAGTCAAATTGTTGTGAAGTGGCAACCAGTTGGAGAGCAACCTGTCTAATGTGTCATGGTAGTGGACACACTGCTGCAACATGTAGAAGGAAGAATGGAAATGTGAACATTGGTCCATGGAGAACACCTGGAATGGTATGCTATCACTGTAGCAAACCGGGACACACCACTAGAGCATGTAGACTGAGAAAGAATCTATTGAGAAACATACCTATCAACACTGAAGGGAAGATTGATATTGAAACTATTGAAGCGGATATGGACAAAACTTGGAAAAATAAATTTGAAGTGAAGTCACATGATGAACTAGTTTCCGCACCAAGTGTGGAAATCCCTGAATCGGTAAACTGAGCTTCAAAAAGCTTAGGGGAGCATGTCAGTATAAATATTTAGAAACTCCTAGAGTATATTGGTCAGGCACTTTTATCGATAGTTGTTACCTATCAACAAACAAAAGAATTCAAGCGATAAAAAGTAAAATTAGGGTTTGAACCCGAATAGTGATGCATTTATTATGGTAGGTGGGAGTGAGTTTAAAAGTGACTTTTTTCATCATTTCTACTTACCTAGCTATTGAGAAACTTTTTTTAAGCTGAGTAGCACAACCAAAGCATTTCATCTCGCATTCAAAAGAATTCAGAAAGAAATCTTGCTCAAATCTTGCAACCGTTTCATACTATCAGTGTGAAAGTCAAAGTGGTAATCAAGCATTCAGAGAAGTGTGTTTTGCTTATCATCGACAAACCCTAAAGCTTGGAGAATAAAGGTATTTCTCTTTGAAACATTCTTATCATTTGGAATCAGTTTGATATGGCATCTTCATCTAATGTCCCCTCTAGTTCTACTGAACCCGAGGACACACCTGAGCTTCTTAGGATGAGATATAATTCCCTATCCAAAATTCCCACCAGAGTCATTGTCCAAGGTGATGTTACAGGATATATTGATTATAAATTGGAAGACCTAGGGTCCCTAGTAATTCACTCCCAGTTGAGTCTGTTTTGTGGAGGTGATAAAAAGATTAAACCTAAATATAGCATAATAGAGAAGAAGAAATTGCACAATGCAGTTTACTTTCTTGAAGAATTTACCAAGGAACACATCAGGATTATCCTCAGTAGGGTTCATGGTGACACAATGTACCTTGAATGAACACATACATTATACCGAAGGTAATTCATGTCGTGACCAAATTCTGCAATATTGGGGAAGTGCTCGTTCTTTAGAAAATCCCTAAAATGAAAGTAATAGAACTCATCAGTTCAGTAAGTGATCAATGAGCAATGACTATCAATACCATTAAAGATGATTTAGTGAAATATGCATGTATGGTAATTGGGTACAGAATATTTTATGCCAGCAGAATGAATTTTGTTCCTTTAGCTGCGGTGCATGCCGCCTACAAAATGATAAAAGAGAATGTAGAATGTGATCTAAGTACTTGTATGAAGAATCAACTTTTAGAGAAGCTAAAGTCGATCAAATCAGATAAAACTCAGAGGTTCAAGTTTAGTCAATTATTAATTGGTTTATTTTTCTACTTTCAAAGATACTTTCCTAGAGTCAGTGATGTTGAATGGTCAACTGATCTACCGATTACCCTACAAATAAAGGAGAGTCTGCAAACAGTAGGAATTGCATATCCGGAGACTTTGAACAAGTATTTTGGTGAATTCAAACTAAAAATGAATCAAAGAATGAGAATATTTGGTGATTTAGTTAAAGAATATGAAGATGACATCTGTTTCACCATCAAAATAGATGAATGCATAATGGAAGTAGTTGAACCCAGAAAAGATGTAGTTGGGTCTATGACCTATGAGGTGGTAAATGATATATTGACAAGATACGCCTCAACCCTACTAGCCTTACCACTAGAACCCAAAAAGAAGAGGACTGGTACTTACTTAGAGAGAATCAAATCTAGTGAGGAACTGAAGGAGATAAAAGGTAAAGCAGCACCATCAACATCAACACCAGTTACATCTGTTGCTAAACCCAAAGTGACCAAAAGGTCACCCGCTAAAAAAAAACTGGAGAGTATTCCGGTAAAGGTGTTCAAATGAACACAAAAAACCAGGAATCACTCACCAGATCCAAAAGACTCTGAGTCACAGGTAGAAGTAAAGAAGACAAGGCAATCTACCAAGAAAGTGAAGTCAATCGATAATGTACCTACAATCTTTGCACCGGTAAACTTAGATATTTCTTCTTAAAAGCCTATGATAAATTGTCAAAGAACCATAAAGAATATTAGAAGAAAATTCCTTGACGATTTAAAGGATTATTTTGATGATTTCAATGATAATGAAAAGGAGGAGGTTGAACAAGAACTTATTATATATCTATGCATAAATGATCAGTCACCTTCTAAAATTAAATCTGCTACATCTAAATCCTTGTATGATTCTTTGGACAACAAATGGCGCATTGCTATTGACAAGGAGCAAGACATCAGGGAGAAAGTTTTTGCTCAATATTTTCCAGATGTCTCTAATTCAGAATTGTTTGAACTCATTGACAAGAATAAAGGAATTTTCTTCATGCGAAAAAGAAGACTTCTACTACTCGAAGGCAAATTTTCTGAAGTGGAAAAAGACACCCATTTGAAGGTGAAAATTGTTATCGACATGCAAAGAGTACAAGAAGCTAATTGACTGGCTGAATAAGAGCCTGATCTATCCACAACCAAACCTGATGTAGTCTTTGATAGTATGGGTGAAAGAATAGCAGAACAAAATGACCCCATTGATGTTGATGCGCTAGAAATAGAAGATATCACTCCAGATAAGGAGCAAGCTGAAACAGAAACATTAAAGAAAGAAAAGGAAGAGAAAGCGAAAAATGAGAAACTTGAAAAGGAGAAAGCAGAAAAAGAAAAACAAGAGAAAGAACAAGTGGAGAAAGTGTAATAGGAAAAGAAGAAAATGGAAGAAGAGGAGAAGAAGAAAAAGGAGGAAGAGGAGAAGAAGAGAAAGGAAGAAGATGAGAAAAATAAAAAGGAAGAAGAAGAAAAGAGGAAATAAATAGAGAAGAAGAAGGAAGAGGAGAAACAAAGAGAAGAAGAGAGAAATAAACAAGAGGACAAGGTTGTCAAGATAGCCCAAGAAAGAGATGAAGAGGAGAAGCGAAGACAAGTGGAGGTCAAAGCCAAAGAAGGAGAACAAATTCCTAAGACCACTAGAGATCAAGCCAAGAAGGTTGATTCCACCAGTTCCACTGATTTGACTCTTGCCTGTTTGACCCAATCAGCTGATGAAACTGAGCTACTACGAAGTGTAGACACCTAAAAATGGTCAATGCTTGCAGAATCGTACTTTAACATTTGCGCATTGCCTTTTTTTAGGGTTTTTGTGTCGCATTAACATTTCTCCTATGTCATGCACTTGGTCTTTATCATTTGCGAGCATCGAGTCATTCTTCTACATTCTTCATCTGTCTCGCTTTCAAATTTGGTCTTGTCGATAACAATAATCTTCAGTCATGATTTTGGTCAATCTTATCTTGTTGCATTAATGTGCGTGCTAATTTGTCATCATTTTGGACATCGTCAATCCTAATTAGGGTTTTGTCCTCATTTTCAATCTTGTCATTTTGCGACCGATTTGTCATCGATCGTTATCATTTTCAATGTTGTCATTTTGCATTATCATTTTCAATCTTGTCATTTTGCGATCAATTTGTCATCGATTGTCGTCCTTCTCAATCGTGTTAATTTGGATCAATTTGTCATTATTCCTTGTAAATTGGTGCATTTATCAATCAAATCATTTATCACATTGGTCATTTATCAATTCGAAATCATGATCGAATCAACATCAAATCAATCTTATATCACGACCTAATTGTCATCCTTGCATTTCTAATTCATCTTTTAGGGTTTCATGATTTTATTCATTTAACCCTGTTTGTCATTTCTCCCTCTAGGTTAAATAATTTATTTATTTATCCTAGGTCTTTGTGTCACAATTAAATTTTTAATTTAATTGGCTAACTAATTATTCTTCTTTTTGTGAATTAATTAATAAATGACAAATTATTAATTGATTTACCCAATTTCTCCTAATTCCTAATTTCCTAGTTTTTCATCAATTTCTAAATTCCCTCTTTGTGAATTAATTAATAAATGAAAAATTATTAATTAATTCACTAAATTCCTAATTTTCCTCTTTTTCTAATTTTCTAATTTTCTAATTCCTAATTTCATGGGAATGACATTTCAATTTGTCATAATTTGTCATAATTGACAATCAATCAATTTTGACATAGAAATTTGTCATAATTTGTCATAATTGACAATCAATCAATTTTTGCATAGAAAGTGCATAGTTTGTCATAATTTACATTTTTGATTTACAATTTCCATTTGAATCTCATCATGCTAATTTGATCATTTCTCCAATTTGTCTATAAATTGGATGAATTTCTTCAATCTCAGCTAATAAATCACATTATCTAATAATCACTTTGTCGAATCAATCACGCTTTGAGTATTCTTGAGCAATCATCTTGTCTATTTGCTTTCATATCATGATCATGCACTAGTAGGTGAGATCCACAACAAAGTTATTTGAAGAAGAAAGAAGGACAATGGAGCCACATGAAGGAGACATTCAAGTCTGCATTTGGTTTGCTTAAGTTTTCGATCTTGAATATCTTGTTTTCATATCTCTATTGGATGTAATTAGGATTGATCATTGCAATCTACTTTTGTGATTGAGCTATGACTAATATTGATTTGCTTTGATGATTTCTGATTTCCTAGCTACATGAAGCATTCACTTAGCATAGGAAAGATTGGAAGAACTAAGGAAAAAGAAAGAATAGGATGTCATTCAGTTTTCCATTGACACCCTCTCCAATCTAATCCCAGATACTAATCTCCCTAGTACTGATTCCTCACTGGCTAAGCTCAAACTACTCTGCACAGTAGTCAATGATCAGGTACAATGTTTGGAAGATGTTGCCCAAGCCACTGCAAAAAAATCCCATGAAAAGGCACTCGCAATTACCTTAATACAACACATGAATGACGACTGGGCAAAACTAGTTAAATAGAAAGATAATATAAGGTTAGCTATGGGTGAAGGTCACCTACTCTTGAGTAAAATCTGTCAACCTCACCTATTCTATGAAGATGCTCTGAAGTAGAAGACACTATTACAAACTGAGTTGCAGAAATACATCGGCAAATTCAAACTACCCTATGATCTGTTCACAACCTATGGACACTCTATTCATCATTATCAGCATCAAATTGCCAATCTTGACTTAGAAATATGCAATTGGACTTGAGATTTGTAGGAGCTTCAGTTGCTCCTATTGCCTAAATGGCAGGTACTCCAGAAATGCTTTCTGAACCTAGAAGCTATCACTGTGACACAAGAGCTGAGCACCATAGATGCGATGGAAGAACTAGCCTTCCAAATGAAGATCGAGAGTGAAATTGCTACCTCACTTCTTGACTCATGGTCCTAAGATATGAAGGACTTTCTACAAAACTTTAAATCTCTTTTTGAGAAATTTTATTCTTTGTTGTCATAAACACATACTCTGTTTTTATGTTATGCAAACTGGCAATATTTTGTATTTGCTTTGTCATTGTTGGAAAAGGGGGAGTAGTGTATCTATCTTCAAATTTAGTCTTCAAATTTTGACAAGTATTTTTGCACATATTTGTAATTTTTGCAAAGGGAGTAGTGTATATGCATAGGGGGAGTAATTCTGCTTACGACATTTTTTTTGTGTTAAAGCACTTAGATGTCAATTTTTTTTTTTGTAAGTGTTGCCATCAATGCCAAAGTGGGAGATTGATGGTATTTTGATGATGTTTAGTTGTGATTATCATTGATGGACACACACTTATTTGATGAATGTATTATTCTCAATCGATAATTGTTCTAACCGGTATTGTTGGCAAATGCACACTCCAATGAGACATTGTAGGTGATTGAAGGTTTTGTCATTGATGGCAACCTTACAATCCTATGTCACCGGCAAGGCAATCTATCGGCACCAGCAAAGTTAGATTCTACACCGGCACACAGACCACCGACACCGGTAGTGAAAGGAAACATACCAGCACAGAAGCCGACACAAATTTTGCTGTTAATATATTTTGTTTATTATTGTAAAATCATTGTAAGCTAACTTGGCAAGTTGTAAAATGACTCATATATATAAGAGATCATTGTAGAACAATTAGGTAAGCATGGAAGAAAATATATAGGTGAAATAAGGCAGACCTATTATGCAAATTATAGGTTAAGGGTTTATGTAAGAAGCAGAGCTATAAACTGGTACTGGATCTGGCATAGTAGATGCTATTTTGAAGTAGTACAAGACATTGGATTTATATAATCCATTTTACAAGTCAGTGAGACTTCCCATTTTGTAATTGAGTAGTGAGCTCTAGGCACTTGGCCTTCCTGCATGTGCAGGCCCCTCTTGTAGCAGTAATATTCTCTTATTGGCCAGTAAGTGAATATTGTGGGTCACAAATCCCACTGAGGTTTTTCCCACACCAGTTTTCCTCATTAAAATATTATGTTATGGTGTGTTTTTCATGTGGTTGCTTTTGTCTCTGTTTATTGCATTAATTTTTGTTTATCGGTACACAATATTAATCTTCTCTACATGTTTTAAGTTAAAAAAATCTTATTACCGGTTAGTTACTGATTCACCCCCTCCCCTCTCAGTATCTGTGGGAATCCTAACAATTTGTATCAGAGCTTCATCCTCTATTTTTAGAAGCCTAACAACTTGAGGAAGATCTTGACACCAGTAGAGATGGAAAACTTGATGAAGCAACTAGAAGGAGCTCTCTCAGACTATGATGCAGAAAAATTAAAAAATATCAAACTTGAAGATGATCTAAAGGCTGCTCAGGATATCATTCAAGCACTTCAAGAAAATCTTACTATTTCAAGAAACAAGAGAAGAGAACTTTGTGAAAAGATGCAAAATAAGAATGATGAAAAGGAAACTCTTAGTGATCTAATGAATAAGCTAAAACAAGAAAACATGACAACAAAGAATGAGATGTAGGATATGACTATAAGATTTTGTAAACAAATTGAAGATAGAAAGAAGAATAAAGAAGACTTGACTAGAAGACTGAATGATGCTACAAATGAAAACACAAGACTTAGTTATGAAAATGATATGTTGAAGACAGATCTAATGCATGCACAAAATGACTCAAATGAGCTCATGAGACAAAAAGGTATCTTGGAAGGAGAACTGGCAGCTGCAAATCAAGATAAAGAAAGATTCAAGAAAAGCTTAGAAGAACTTGGTGACTTGTTGAAGAATCAGAAACCTAATGGTGACACTAATGGTCTTAGCTTTGAAATTGTTGAAAGCTCCGGTACTGCAAACACACAGGATCATGGAAAACTGGTAAGACAACCTACTGCTTATAAATTTAATGGCAAATGCTTTAACTGTAATAAGTATGGTCATAGAGAAAATCAATGTAGATCTAGAAACTATCAGAATACTAGCACACCCATCGGTCAATGTTCAAAATGCAACAAAGTTGGTCATAATTCTAAAAATTGCAGAATGAATGTGAGATGTTATATTTGTGGAAGCTTTGGACATTTATCTAATCAATGCAGAACACAAACTGGCAAAGGTTATGGAAAGGCTATTCAGAGAAATAATGTGACTTATTATGCATGTAACAAAATTGGGCATATTGCTAAATTTTGTAGAAGCAAGTCCTCACTGGTAAACAACAAAGGTCCTAGTTTGAAAGGTAAAGAAAAGGTTGAAGAAGTAAAGGAGGAATTCTCAAAACAATGGATTAGAAAATCAAAACTAAATGTTGATAGGAATACTCCTCCACTGATAGAACAAAGTAACACTCCACTGACAGAAGAAAGTAAGACTCCACCGGCAGGAGAGTCTTCATCCAACTAAAGAAAATTCCCTTGA
Organism: Cryptomeria japonica; assembly: GCF_030272615.1. Lineage (NCBI taxonomy): Eukaryota > Viridiplantae > Streptophyta > Pinopsida > Cupressales > Cupressaceae > Cryptomeria > Cryptomeria japonica. Next base: position 314,594,791 of record NC_081409.1, on the reverse strand, counting down.
GGGTTTGACAAACAAATGAGAAATATGCTATTATTCCCTCGGTTGATGGTAAGAAGTTAAAATTACTTCTATACCGGCAGATATGTTAAGTGAGTACTTAACCGACAAGCATTAAATGTGGTAGTTGGTAGATTGACATTATAAATTAATGTTTTTTGGCTCCATTTTACTTCACTGAGCATTCAAACATTTGAAGAGTGCAAAATTTCCAGAGCTAAGGCATTTCAAGAAAAGAAGCAAAGCAATTCAGCAATCAATCTTTCCAAAGGTAGAAAAAGGTATTTATAATCATGGCATCCTCTTTAGTACCTAAATTCATAGCAAACCCTACTGTAGTGGAAGTATTCAAGCACCCTAGGCTTGTTTTTCAGTTAGTTCCCGAAATAACAAAGAAGGAAGATAATGTTGGTGCTTTTTCTCAAATCCCCAAAGGAGTAGTTTTTGCAAAAGACCCTAGGATGTATATTCATTGCCATATAGAAGAATTAGGAGATGAAGAAATCAAGAACATGTACAAGACTGTTATTTGTGATGATTCTGGTAATGTGAAACCTAAACACAAAATAATTGAAACCCCAGGATTCATAGAAATTCTCTGCATTCTGGATTTCCCTAAGGAAGTGATAAGGATAGTGTTGAGCAGGGTTCATAGTGAATTTTTTTGGCTAGATTCAATTCACAAAATTACTAAGGAAGTTGTAAAAGTTGTAACAGGGTTACCCTCCACCAGTAACAGACCTTACAAGACAAAGAAGGTCTCAAATGACCTAGTAATGAACCTAACAGGTGCAACATCCGACAAAAGGTATTTAAGGGTGAATGATGTAACTGACATAAATGTGAGATTCATTAGCATGATTCTAGGCTACAAAACAACACATGCAAACAGACTAAATTCAGTTTCCAGCTTATGCATAAAGAGTGCTCATGACATGATTAAGGATAATGTGAAAATTGATGTGTGTGAATGGTTGAAGGATGAATTAATTGACAATCTGGGAAAAATCAAGAAGGATAAGAAAGGGACATTTAGATTTGGTAACTTACTTGTTTTCATAATGCTACATATAACCAAACAGGTGCTCGGTATAGGTAATAAGAACCTTGGATTTGACATATCGGTAGGCAAATAGTTATCTGACTTATTGAACAACATGGGTGAAAACAAAGAGAAGAATATTAATGAATACTTTCAAGCATTAAAGGCTAGAATGAACGCTAGAGTAAGATTATCACAAACAATTGTAGATAAATATAAAGATGACATATGTTTTGTGATTAAGAAGGATGAGATCTGGATGGAGGTAGTTATCCCAAGAGCAATTTGGGCTACTGAAATGGGCTATGAGACAGATGATCACATCATTGAAACATATGCAAAAGCCCTTATGGAAGCACCCATTGAACCTAAGGAAGAAGTATTTGGCAATGCTGAAACCATTGAAAATCAAATTCAATCCAAGAAGAGAGTGAAGAAAGTAGAAGCAACAGTGAGGAGAGGTTCAAGGTAGGCTAAGGATATCAAAGAAGATGTACTTGAACAAACTAGTATCACTAAAGATGAGTTACAAGCACAACAACAAGTAACTCACCTCTCACTGGTAGCAACTTCTTCAGAGAGTGACATGCCAGCAGCATTTAAAAGAGTTGTAAGGAAAAGGGAACCTTCATCGGTATCCACACCTTCACCAAGAAGAACCAGACAAAAACAATAGGCAATAAGGCCCCCAACTAAGAAGATAACTCCAAAGAAGAAAAAGTTAACATCAAAGAAAAGGACTCAACAAAATATTACTCTGATTGACAAACTGCTAGATGAAATAATAAAGGAAGGACTAATAGAGGAAGGACAACTGAAAAACATCAACAAACTATATGATACATTATCAGTTGATGACAAGGAGAAAGTTGAAAATAGTGTAATTCTACACTTGGATATCTACAAGAAATTTTTGATGCAAATTGTAGATGAAGTACCGGTAGAACTATTTAAGAGACTTGAAGCTAGAAGGCAAGCTGTTATAGAGCTTGACAAGAAAATGAAAATTGAGAAACTACTTGCTATTTATCCTGTTAACTCACCAAAGGAGATAGATGATATGATCTCTGAGGCTAACCGGACAGTATTCTCAACTGCACACCGACATGTAGCACTTATGGTTGGTAAAGTAAATGAGGTTGTAGAGGAAATTGCTAACGCATGAGATATATTCCTTATTGAGAAAGAAAAATAGGAAGAATATAGAAACCCCAAACCAATCAAAGTATATCAGAAAGACAAGGATAAGGAAAAAGGAAAGGTTGGTGGACCTCCAAGCATCAAAATAACAAATAATCTACCCCCACCATCTCAAGATACTCCACCGGTAACAACAACTGAAGATCAACTGGCTAATGAGAGTATGGATATATCACAAGAGGATACAAATCCTAATTCTGAGGTATTATATACAGTAGATGTTGATACTCAAAAGGTCAACATTATGGTAGATAAGGACACAACCGGTAAGACAGATATGGTTAGTGAGTCACCGGTAACTGATAAAATAGATAACATAGAAGGTAAACCGACAGATGGTAACTCAGAACAACTGGCAGAACAACAAATAGAGCAATAAGCAGAGCAATAGGCTCTAGCATAGGAATAGGTTAATACAGAATCAGTGCCACCAATAATTGTTGAGCAAAACAAACAATTACTTAAGGAAATGGAAACATAGACTGACCTACCAGAGGTCACTGCAAGCAAGGATATTGCTCTCACTAGCAGAATTCAGAGTGTTGGCTCTTCAACTGTAGGATTCAAGACAACAAATTTAACTGAAGTTCTTTTAGACTCTATAAAGAAAATAACAGATTGTAGTTCACAAGCATATAAGGTTATAGATGACACAATTCCAATTTTGAAGATGATAGCTCGAAAATGAAATGTGGATAATAAGGATTCTTTGAGTCAACTTGACACTTTGTCTAAGTATATTACTGACAACACGGTGACAGTTGAACAAATAAATGAGGATGCATTCAAAGAGAAGTTAGAAAAGGAAAAACATAGATTCTTTGAGGAACAAATAAAGAAGTGTACAAGGCAGTTTGACACACTTCTACCAGAATTATGTAGCACATTAAAGGAATTCAAAACTTTGTACATAGATACTTGTAAGACTAACTTTCTGATAGTTGATATAGACAAGAAGATCAGCAAGATACAGGAGGAAATAAATCAACTAGCTAACAATTTCATTAATTCATCTGATTCATTATCAGTTTTAGAGCAAAAAATAATAGGTTTTGAGGAAGAATTACTAAAGCTAGAAAGAGAAAAGGAGAACATAAAAAGTAAGGGTAAGGATTTGAAATTAAGACTAAGTCCAAAACTGGACTACCTAGAATCCTTAAGGAAAGAAATATCTGATGCATTGGTACAAGGACAGAAAACACCGCAGAGCAAATACAACACCTCACCAGTACAATTCAAAGGACAGAGGCCACAATTAAAGACAGTAAAAAGTTCATTGAGAACTTGAATGTGGTTTTGGCAGAGCTTTTTCAGATTGTAACCAACCAGTTACAAGGTTGAGATAGGAAACTACACTCTATTGACACTTTGACAACCTTTGTCATTGATGCCAAAGGGATAGTAGTAGTATGAGAAAAATCCAATAATTTAGGGATCATCTGCTTAGGGGGAGCACACATTTTTTGGTAACAATTTTTGGACTTCAATTTTTGGATACACTTCTAAATTTTTCTCATGAGTGTTGCCATCAATGCCAAAGGGGGAGATTGTTGGCAAATGCACACTTCAATGAGACATTGTAAGTGATTGAAGGTTTTGTCATTGATGGAAACCTTACAATCCTATGTCACTGGCAAGGCAATCCACCGGCACTAGCAAAGTTAGATTCTATACCGGCACACAGACCATTGGAACCGACAGTGAAAGGAAGCATACTGGCATAGAAGCCGACAAGAATTTTGTTGTTAATATATTTTGTTTATTATTGTAAAATCATTATAAGCCGACTTGGAAAGTTGTAAAATGACTCATATATATAATAGATCATTGTAGAAAAATTAGGTAAGCATGGAAGAAAATATATAGGTGAAATAAGGCAGACCTATTATGCGAATTATAGGTTAAGGGTTTATGTAAGAAGCAGAGCTATAAACCAGTACTGGATCTAGCATAGTAGATGCTATTTTGAAGCAGTACATGACATTGGATTTATATAATCCATTTTGTATGTCAGTGAGACTTCCCATTTTGTAATTGAGCAGTGAGCTCTAGGCACTTGGCCTTCCTGCATGTGCAGGCCCCTCTTGTAGCAGTAATATTTTCTTATTGGCCAGTAAGTGAATATTGTGGGTCACATATCCCACTGAGGTTTTTCCCACACCGGGTTTCCTCATTAAAATATTGTGTTATGGTGTGTTTTTCATGTGGTTTCTTTTGTCTCTGTTTATTGCATTAGTTTTTGTTTACTGGTACATAGTATTAATTTGCTCTACATGTTTTAAGTTAAGAAAATCTTATTACCGGTGAGATACTAATTCACCCCCCTCTCAGTATCTATGGGAATCCTAACAGGTATTGTATGAATAGTCTTTATTTGATTGAAGACTATTGGTGTTTTAAAGGAGAATCTTATCAGTCAAGTGGTATGAAGACCTCAAGCAGAATGGAGACCCTGAGCGACAGTTAATCTTTTGATCATATCAACTATGATCAAGTTTTCCAGTCTTCACCTATTAACTAGTGATTGGTATATGTAATTAACCGGTATACATGTAATGCGTGATGAGTTATCATCCACTGACACTTTAGTGGTGTTTCTGTGCCATGTTACGAAATGTGTCTAGATGCATTGTACCTAGGAAATTGTAATCTAATCCTATTGGACTGACATGAAATCAAGTTCCTATTTAAGGACATCATGTCTAGGGTTTTAGGAGGAGAACAAAAGTTGATATGTACAAGTCTTTCTGAGAGGAAAGGTATCTCATGACTGAGATTGAGAGTGCAAAGCATAGAAGACTGAAGTAATGCTTGAATGCATTAACAAGGAGTTATCAGGGATCTAATCAAGCATTTTGTACTAATATCTAGATCATTCACTTGTTGATTACTAATATCTTCGACAAGTCTGAAACCCTTAATCGGGTAGGCCCAACCAAGCCTATTGTAAATCCTCTAACAAGGTGGTTCATAGTTGTGGATCTGAAATCCTTTCACATGATAGTTTTTAATATGAATTACTCCTAACAAAGATCTGGATTCCTAACAAGATCTATTCTGGTGAAGAACATTGTAAGACCTTAACCGGTCTGACCTTAACCAGTTTGACCTTAACTGGTCTGGTTACTATTCTGCAGATAGTTGACTTGTGAGTTTTACTCATCATGGTTTTTCCCATTTGGGTTTCCACATCAAAATATCTTGTGTTATGGTGATTGTGCTTTTATGGGTGAATGCTTTATCTTCTATTTGGGTTATTTATGTTTTAATCAGTTTATTGTTTAAGCTACTACACCGATCTACTAGAAAATTGTTTAAGAGTTTGGTTAAGTTTTTAGGCATACTAATTCACCCCCCTCTTAGTATTCATCAGAAGAATCATGGGTTCCCTGATGAAATAGAAGATCTCCTATTAACAGGGATTCTAAAGCAGAAATTGTGCACTCAAGGAGGAATAAGATTAGAACAAAATTGTTCACGTAGGGTAAACCTTAGTAGGAGGCAGTGGATTTGATAGGCATGACTTCAGGAATCCATAGCTGCCAGGTTGAGTTGAAAGCACCAAAATGATGATTTTTCACATGAATGAGCATCATCAGATGAATTGTTTTTTACTATAAATACAGTAGGGTGGTGAATAAATTGGTAGAAGAGAAAGAAGCCTTTTCATTTTCTGAGAGCATTTCTTTCTTCAGTAGGGAAGATGATGTTTGAGCAAAATCAGGCATGGAGTTGTTGTGTGCTCTGTGATATCAGATGGGTGTTTTTATTCTATGTGATTGTGTTTATTGCAAGAGGTGTTGTGAAAGTGAGAAGGATTACCAGAGGGGGATGTGATAGCTTTTTCTCATAAAGAATGTCCATGCATGGCACAACCTCTGCTTCTACTTTGTCACTTGATGGTAGGGGGTTAGAAGAAGGATCTCGTAGAGGAATAAAAGAAGGATTTGTTTTGGTTGGGAGTGGCAACCAATCATCTCTGTGACTACATGGAAATCACAACCCTCCCCAACATATTATGTTTCCCCTTAAGCTCCTCCTTCCACTTTCTTTGACCCTGGGAATGAAGGCTTAGATCCTCTTCTAGTTTAGAGGTGACTTTTCTTCTTGCCAGGACCGAATATCCCTTCTAAGAAGGGAAACACTCTGTTGAACAGAACATAACATCTCACACTCCACATCATGGTGATAATATCATAGCTCAGGTGGTTTTGCTTCTACCAATTTTTAGCTGAATATTTTTATTCACGGGTGCCAACACATGTATATGGAATATTTTTGTAACAAAATCATATATGGCCTTTTTGGCCTAATTGTTGAGAGTAAATCTATTGTTGACATGTGTCTCTTGGCTTGAAGCTTGTTGCTCCTTTTTCTTCTTTAAAAAGGGAAATCAAGGCCATTAGATGGGTTTGGATTTGGGGAGTCTCTTGAGGGTTCAAATTTTCTAGTTCCTTGGGGTTTCCTTGTCTAGCTCAAGTAGTGAGTCTAGGTGAAGTGAGAAAGTTGTAAAGGCATTTACATAGAAAATAGAAAGAGTCTTATGTCTAGTTTTTTGTAGGTTCTTGAAGGATTTATGTGTAAATTTCATTATGTGACAAAAGTAGTATTTTATTCAATAGAAATAAAATTTTGACCTATCTCTCTCTAGTGTATAATTTTGTCATCTTTCAAATGAATAGAATCAAGGGTTTTTTGATTTGTTGCATTATTACAATGTATGTAATTTTTCATTTCATGCTTTGACCTAAGGGGTCGATTAAATGCTTGAGTGGAATTATAGAGTGATAGGGCTTGTGTAGGGATTGCAAATGAGATATACTATAAGGTAGTTTTATCTTAGATCTTATACTATTAGATAAAATTTTATCATGTTTTTAGTTTACATTTTGTATATTCAGGTGCCCAATGGACTAAGGCACTGATCACTACTTTTAACTATCTTTGAATATCAGTCTTGTTTCAAATTCACTGATGAATCGCTATAATTTGTTGATTATCAAAATACCTTACATTTTCATGTTTGTTATTGTTTATCTTACCCATCTCATGCTCCAGTTAGTTTGAGGATCACTGAAGGATTTGTCATCCTTGAGAATTCTCCCTATTGTTGAGCTGGCTTATGAGATCATCTGCTTTGATTTAGTGAACCTTTGAGTGTGGTGCAGAGATCAAAAAATTTACTAAATGTATTACGCTCCCGGTTTTTGCAGAGTCTAAAGTGTAGAAGGATCTTGTATCCTTGTCCCAGTTGGTCCAATCCTTGTGATAATTTCCATGATTGAAGTTGGCTACTTCATAGAAATTGGATTGAGTGTATTAATGGCTTTTAAAAGCATAAAACCCAATTTGGTAACCAATGGGTCCCTGCTAGGGCTTCCATCCCCTTTAATATTATTGAACAAATGAAGAGGGATAACATCAAGGTATCTATGTGGGATTTGTTGGCAACTACAATGAGAGAAAACTCAGAGGGGGGGGTGAATCAGTTTTCTATCGGATCAACAAACTCAACCATAAATATAAATCTAATAAACTACAGAAACAACAAAAAAGATAAGAATATTGATAACACAACACACAATACCAAGATTTTGATGTGGAAAACTCGGTTAAGGTAAAAACCATGGTGGGAACCTACCCACAATAAGATGACTCTGTAGTAGTATGTGAAAATATTACAATGGGGAATGCACTGGCATTCAAGCACACTACCTAGAGCTTAAAACTCAAGATATAATAACCCAGAAGGCTATAACCCTCAGGGAAGGTTCACTAACTTACAAAGAAGTCTCACTAACTTACAAAATGATCAGACACAAATCTGGAATCAGATGAACTGCAATAATAGCATCTACAAATGCTTGATGGCAGTTCCAGTTAAGCATAATTATCTGCTCTGCAACACCAATATTTTCTCAATCACAATGATGAAGGATGAATCACTTGTTCACACATACACCATTCTCTTATAATGTAGAAATAATCTTGATACCTAAATTACATGACCATATCACCTATTGATACAAATCATCAACCTTGACAACAAGGTTGGCTAAATTCTTAACTCACAATTACAAAATTTCATCACATGATACAAAGATCGACAACTAAAACACTATAATGATATACATGACATAACATGGTCCTAAACCAAATATCAAAATGCTCATCTCCACCAGTAATGATGCCAAGATTAACCGCAACATGCTACACCACCAGGAAAACCACATAACACAAAGAACATCATTGGTTCAATAAAATCACCAAGAAAACACACAATGATCAATGCAGATCAACAAAACAAATAAGACACAATTAGGAAACACCAACAAGCATGTTAGAGTCATCAACAATAGTTGCACCAACACCACTTATGAAATCTTCATCGATCAACATCTGAAACTCAAGAACACTCAAACAACAACAACTGTCATGAAGAAAGTTGAAAGTTTGTTTGGTGAAAGTTTAGTTTATTTTCTATCTACTAATTCACCCCCCCTCTTAGTAGTTCACCGAATCTTTATAGTTTCATCATATTATCACCTATGGCATCTAATAGTTCAAGTTCATCAAGTTCATCTGCAACTATTTTCCAGAGAGAAATTCCTAGGCTTGATGGAGCAAATTATAGAGTACGAAAGATTCAGATGGAGACTCATCTAAGATGTCTTGGTAAGGAGATTTGGTAGATCACTGAGAAAGGATATACACCTCATAATCTGACATCTCGCAATCCTCCTTCGACAGGCTTGGATAAGGACATTGAAAATTATTGTAGAGCTAGAGAAGCCCTTTTGTGTGCACTTTATGATCAACAAGTTATGGGACTAACTAACAAATCAATTGCAAAGGCTATATGGGATAAATTGGAGACTCTGAATGAACGTTACCCTACAATTAAAATTGCTAAACTTGATGGTTACCGAGTGAGATATGAGAAAATAAAGATGGAAGAAGATGAAAGGATTACTGCTTTTATGGAGAGAGTTAATGAAATTGTTCTAGGATTTTAGTGTTGTGGTGGATCTTTGAGAAAAGATGAAATAGTTTCTAAAGTATTGAGAGCTTTGCCACCGGCTTACAAGATGAAGGACAATACAATTAATGAGTTGAGAACAATGGAAAACACCTCTGTTAATAGGGATACCTTGGTTGGGAAGTTATCTGCTTTTGAGCTTGAGAAATTTGGTCCTTCTAGAGTTGCAAAATTTGAACCTGCTTTCATGCATCTACATCATCTACCAACAAGAGTGATTGGAAAGTGTTATGTGCTAAGGAATAGGAGAAAATGAAGAAAGAAGATGAAGAGTTTGAGAAACTTGAAGCCCTATTTTATAGAAGAGTACCTAAAGGTCCAGTAGGAAGTAAGCATGAAGTAAAATCACCTTTCAAATGTTTTTCATGTAATAAGATAGGTCATTTTGCATCTAGATGTCCTAAAAGGAATTCAAGATTTGAGGAAAGAGCTAGAAGATGTTTTAGGCCTAACCATGATTATCATAACAAGCATAAGTATGTGAGGAACAAAGAAAAATCATGCTACTATGTTGATGAGGAAGGTGTGACTAATTATGATGATGAACCGACACACGATTCAACTTGTGGATCCGGAAATGGAAAGGAATGGGTATTCTTGGCTATCAAGGAAGATGATATGGTACCTAAAGAAAAGGCCCTTGCTACTAAATTTGAAGATAAGGCCGAATGGGTGATAGACAGTGGATGTTCACATCATATGACTTGAGATAAAAGGAAGTTTCTATCTTTGCAAGAATTTGATGGCAGTCTGGTTAGATTTGGAGATGAAAAACCATGCATGATCAAGGGAAGAGGAACTATATCATTGGATGGTAAGAATGATACTGATAATGTTTATTATGTTGAAGGTCTAAGGAATAATATTTTGAGTGTAGGACAGTTGGTGGATAAGGGATTTTAGTTAGATTTCAAGGCTAGAAAATGCAAGATAATCAATAGATCTAGATTGGAGATTGCAATCGGTACACAGACTAAAGAGATAGGATTGAAGATTAAATGCTTAAGGTATGATCAAGGTGGAGAATTCACATCTAGTGAATTTAATAGTTATTTTGAAAAGAATGGGATAAGGAGACAGTTGCACACCAGAAACCTCAGCAGAATGGTATTGTGGAAAGGAAGAATATAACTATCTTGGATGCGGCTAGAACTATGATGATGGAAGCTAATCTGCCTCATATCTACTGGAGAGAAGCTGTGAGTATGGTAGTATACACATTCAATAGAGTTCATATCAAAGGAGGCACTAATAAGACACCTTATGAGTTATGGTCTGGTCAAACACTTATAGTTAAGTATTTTAGAATCTTTCATAGTAAATGCTATATCAAAAGAGATGATTCCATTGGAAAGTTTGATCATAGATGTGATGAAGGGATATTTCTTGGTTATTCTAATGAAAGAAAAGCATATAGATGTTATAACAAAATATTGCAGAGAATTGTGGGGAGCACTAATGTCAAGGTGGATGAGCAGAACATAAGTCAAATCAAAACTTATGAGAGAGAAACGGTAGTGAAAATGATCATAACTAAACCGGTAGCACCTACACCGGAATAGAATGTTGAACCAATTATTTGGTAGTATCAAAAAATTCAATAGTAACTAAAGATTAGAGCAGAGGAAGAGAAGATCAGAAGACTCCTAAGTATGTAAGGTTAAGTCATTCAAAAGGTCCAATCATTGGAGACAAGAATAAAGGAGTGATGACAAGAAGAAGGTTGGTAGTTGATGAGGTATGTTTAATTTCTCAAGTTGAACTGGCATTAGTAATTGAAGCATGTAAAGATGAATTTTGGATGAAAGCTATGGAAGAGGAATTAGATCAGATAGAAAAGAATAATACACAGACTTTAGTTCCCCGATATAAAAATAAGAATGTTATTGGGACTAAATGGGTTTTATGAAATAGTTTCTAAAGTATTGAGAGCTTTCCCACCGACTTATGAGATGAAGGCTATTGAAATTAATGAGTTGAGAACAATGGCAAACACCTCTGTTAATAGGGATACCTTGGTTGGGAAGTTATCTGCTTTTGAGCTTGAGGAATTGGTCCTTCTAGAGTTGCAAAATCTAAACCTACTTTTCATGCATCTACATCATCTACCAACAATAGTGATTGGAAAGCCTTATGTGCTAAGGAATAGGAGAAAATGTGTGAGATTCTGTGAGAAGTGAGAACCGAGCCAAGATCTGATGTCGGTCGTAGATCACATGCAACTCCTCACGCAACAGATGATCAAAGATCACAATAGTTGAATGAAGATAATTTCGATATGAGAGAGAAATAGAGACAAAGAAGAGAATTTGGAGAAGACTCTCACTAAGCTATCACTTCACTTACTTGACTAGTGAAGGTGAGAGTATAGTGCTTATTATATAGAAAAATATAAGAATATACATCCAAGGGGTGCATTAACTCCTATTCCCCATAAAAAGTGGGAGGTTTTACCTTCTTGGTAAATGCCAAAACATGTGGCATAACCTCCTTACATGAAGACAAAAAAGGAGTTGAGAAAGTTGGCACATAAGGCCAAAAGAGGGTGTGAAACCCAACTACCCCATAACCCACTTAGGAAATGACAAAATAGTGGTTATGAGTTGTGGCACAACAAGCCAAAAGAGGGTGTGTAACTCAACTACCCATGTGAGGTGGAGAGTTACACATGTAGCTGAAGTATTTCACCACGTGTCCTCATATAAACCACTCCTATTAACCTAAGCAAGATTAAATAATATATGTGTAGGAAAAAATAAATATCCCCTAACATAAGGAAAATAAAAAACCTACACTAACACCCCCCCTTAAGCATAGCTTAGGTAGGTGAAAATATGGGTCCCAACAAATGCAACCATGTTAGGTACCCATGTACATAGATAGCCCCCCCAAAAGAAGAAGCCCCCCCGTAAGAGGAATAGCCCCCCCCCTAAATAAGGAGAGAAAGAAAGGAGGACTAAGAAGTCCCTCCTATAGTAGACACCTATCATATCCCAAGCAGAGATCGCAAATGAAGGAACTTGCTTTCAGTGAAGGGTTTGGTGAAGATGTCCGCAGTTTGCTCCATTGTAGAACAATACTTAAGATCAATGATGCCTTCTTGAATGAGCTCCCGAATATAGTGCATGTGTATCTCAATTTGTTTCATCCTCTAGTGATGAACTGGATTTCTTGAGATCTGTATAGCACTTTGATTATCACAAAAGATGATAGTAGGCTTCCTAACTGGAATACCAAACTCAGTGAGAATATTCTAAAACCAAAGAGCCTCAGTGGTGGCATTAACTGCCCCTCGATACTCAGCCTATGTTGATGAAAGAGAAATTGTAGACTACTTCTTACTTGACCAACAAACTAGACCAAAACCAAGTGAGAAGCAATACCCTGAAGTGGATTTGCGATCCTGAGAATCACCCACCCAATCTGAATCCGTATATCCCACCAAGTCAATATCCATGCTTGCTGCATACTAAATTCCATAATTGTGAGTACCCTGAATGTAGTGGAGAATCCGCTTAGCTGCTTTCCAATGCAACTCATGTGGCTCCTGCATGAATCTAGAGACCATGCCCACCGCATATGAAATGTCAGGTCTCGTATGAGTCAAGTAGATGAGGCTCCCAACAATTTATGATATAAAGTGCTATTAACCAAGGGTGAAGATCACTTAGCCTCAAGTTTGACCCCAGACAAAAAAGGAGTAGGTGCAGGCTTACAGTCGGCCATGCGAAATCTAGAGAGCATATCAAGTGCATACTTGGGTTGTCCAAGAAAGATGCTTGAAGAAGATTGAGTAATCTCAATTCCCAAGAAGTAATGTAGAAAACCCAAGTCTGACATGAGAAATCTATCATGTAGAGCAGTTTTCACTACCTTGATGGTGGATGAGTGACTCCCTGTGATCAACAAGTCATCAACATAGAGAACTAGAAATGTGAGAGTATCATCCTGGTGCATAATATAGACATTTGGATCAGAATGGCATTGAGTAAAACCAATTGTCAGAAGGAAGGAGTCCACCTTGGCATACCAAGCTCGAGGAGCTTGTTTGAGGCCATAGAGAGACTTTTGAAGTCGACACACAAGTGAAGGATCTTGAACAAACCCTTGTGGCTGCTCCATGTAGATTTCCTCCTGAAGGTCACCATGAAGAAATGCACTCTTGACATCCATCTGATGAACTTTCCAATGATGGGTTGCAGCAATAGCAAGAACAAGCTAGATGGAATTCATCTTAGCAACTGGAGCAAAAGTCTCAGAGTAATCAACCCCTGGAACTTGGGAAAATCCTTTTGCTACCAAGCGAGCCTTATACTTATCAACCAACCCATCTGCTGCAAATTTTGTTCAATAGATCCACTTGCATCGAACAAGTTCCCTTCCCTTAGGAAGAGGAACTAAATCCCATGTGTGATTCCTTTCCAAGGAATTAAACTCTTCTTGCATTGCCGCATCCCATTTGGGAACACCTATAGCTTCTTGAAAAGACTGTGGATCAGAAGCTGAATCAATGAAGAGATATGGAGCTTGCTGAAATTGTGACCTAGTTCTTCTAGAATCTGATGGATCACCAAGCCAATCTCCTGTTGACTCAAAAGTTTGTCGAGCCTAAAGAGGCACTGAAGCTGGAGAGTCTGGGGGAGAATCATCAACCTCTGAAGGATGACTATGAGAAGAATGTGAATCCTCACCATCACTGTCACCTACTGAAGTGGAGGAAGAAGACTCCTCATCAGGATTAGGAGGATTAAGATCCTCAGAAGAACTATCATCATCATGCAATGTCTCCAATGTGATAGTGGATGGAGAAGTGGTATGAGAAGAAATAGAAGAACTCTCCTCAAAACGAACACTCCTCTCAATGAACAACTCATGTGTAGAGGGATGGAGAAGTCTATACCCTTTGACATCATCTAGATACCCAACAAATATGCAAGGCTTGCTCTATGGATCCATAGCCTTACATTTCTCTACTGGAATGTGGGCCCATGCAAGAGAACCAAACACTGTGAAATGCTTAACTGTAGGTTTTTGACCGGTCCAAGCTTGAGAAGGAGTTACCCCCTTCACAACTTTATGAGGAACTCGATTCTGGATGTAACATGCACAATTGATGGCCTCTGCCCAATACTAAGGTGCCAAAGAATTGGAGTGAATCATACAATTTGCCATCTCCTTCAAGGACCTATTCTTCCATTCTATGACACCATTCTGCTGAGGACTATATGGAACTGTGTGCTGCATGTTGATACCTTCTGAAGCACAAAATTGTTCAAACTAATTATTAACATATTCACCCCCATTATCTGTACGCAAAATCTTGGTGAACTTCCTAGATTGTTTCTCTACAAAAGCTTTGAAATCTAGAAAATTCTCAAATACCTCAGACTTTTGTTTGAGAAAGTAAACCCATGTAAATCTGGAAAAGTCATCAATAAATGTTAAGACATATCTAGCCCTACTGAAAGATGGTTGTGGAAATGGTCCTGCCAAGTCACTATGTACCAACTCCAATAGCTGTGGAGATCTCCATGATTTGCCTTTATCATACTTCTCCTTAGGATGCTTACCAAGAATACATCCCTGGCAAACTCCATCAGAAAATCGAATAGAAGGCAACCCTGAAACCATGTCTTGTTTACTGAGTTGTTGCAAGTAACGATAGTTCAAGTGGCCAAATAGTTGATGCCACAAACAACTAATCTCATTTGCATGAGTGAGTAAAACTGTAGAAGGAGAGTCAGGAACAAAGTGAGAAAACTGATATAATCTAGATTGATGATCTACTTTTCCCACAGCAATAGTAGACCCATTATGCATTTCACTGATTACCACTATATCTGGCGTGAACTCAACTTGCTTGCTAGAACCAGTGTGAGTGATCTGATAGACAGATAGGAGATTAGTTGATAAAGATGGAACACAAAGGACATCCTTAAATGTTCCTTCGCCCACATCAACAGACCCTCTCCCATGCACTTCAACAGGAGTGTCATCACCCATTAGTATGGAAGGCATAGAACATGGCTCTAAAGAGGTGAAATCGTCTTTTGAAGAAGCCATGTGGTGCGAAGCACCTGAGTCAATTATCCAAGAATTGGGTTGTGAAGCAACAACAACTAGGGCCTTACCTTTTCCTTTCCCTTTACTCTTATTTGTATCCTTAGAAGATCCTTCTGATGAACTCTGTTTGACTAAATCAGGCACCTTGATATTATTCTTTTCAAGAAGATTTGAAAGGTGATCAATTTGTTTCTTTAAACACTTATGTTCATCATGACCAGGCCTCTTACAATAAGAACACTTGACCTTCTCCTTCTTAGGTTGTTCACCTCTTGATGAAGAGGTCTGATTATCTGCTTTTGAAGTAGCAAATTTCTAATCTTTTTTCTTCTCTCCTTGGTTCTTTTGTTTCTTATCTTGCTTACTAGACCCTTTTTGTTCTTTCATGCCTTGATTTACAACTAAGGCATGTGACTTAGAGGGTTTTATTGTACCCATTTGAACCAATTTGTCTTGCTCCCTAGTGAGTTCTGCAGCAAATTCATCCAGAGAAGGCATTTTGAATGTGGTACCTAGGGCACATTTTGTAGCATAGAATGTAGAAACAAACACTGAATAGTTAGGGCCAAGCTTAGAAAGAATACTCAAGATCAGTTGCTTATCATCTTTCTTAGTTCCACATCGTTCCAACTGCAATCTTATAGACTTAAGTTTAGTGAAGAAGTCTTGTATAGTATCAAAATTGGTTGGATTCAACCCTATGAGTTCATTCTCTAACTGATGACCTCTTAGCTCATCCTGCTTACCAAAGAGGTTTTCCAAAGTGGTCCACACTGCATTTGGTGTAGTGGTAGATTCAATGTGAAAAAGAAGGTCTAGAGAGACTGACATACATAGAGTACCAAAAGCTTCATCACATTTATTAAACCATTTAATCTTTTCTGCAGCATCTTGAGGTTCAGTTTCAAGTCCCATAGTAACACGATGATATCCATGTCTTTTTAGATATATTATCATCTTAGATTTCCATTTAAAGTAATTATATGGTGTTAAAAGTGGAACTATAGATGCATCCATGATAGTAGAAAAGAAGATTGCAAAGAATTAGGAAAAGTGCAAGAAAGAAGGCACAAGAGACACCCCCCGTTTTCACTAGTCTCAAAAATCACCCCCCCCAAATATTACAAGGTTGGCACTTTATAATTAGTGCATTTACAAGGTTTTTTATCAGATTACAATTCTTTAAGAAACCAATAGAGATTTCAAATACAAATAATTTGAGACAAAATTTGAAACAAATCAGCCTTATAACTGCTTAATTTA
The DNA here is from genome assembly GCF_030272615.1 of Cryptomeria japonica. NCBI lineage: Eukaryota > Viridiplantae > Streptophyta > Pinopsida > Cupressales > Cupressaceae > Cryptomeria > Cryptomeria japonica. The sequence continues at coordinate 314,578,187 of NC_081409.1, read as the reverse complement.
TCTCAATACCTTTCCAACAACTATTAGTTTTTGAAAAACAAAGTTGTGAGGAGAAAGATATGACCAGTTGAAGAAAAAAAGAAGCAACTGATACAACCTTTAATATCTGATAGAAAAAGGCAAAAAATTTCAATTAGACCTACAATAATGGAGATTTCTCATTTCCAGCTTTCCATCAAGTATTTGTTTGCAAAAATCTGACACCCGAGGCAAAAGTTGTGCAACTTTTAAGAAATGTTGTTGAATTTCCCTGATAGAAAAATGGCTTAGGCCCTATTCAAGCTTTATTTCTGCAAAATTTATTCATTTTTTGGAAATACCATCTGAAACCTAGAAGTTTTTCAATGCTGAGAAGAAAACCCAGAAATCATTTTTCATGAAAGTGAACATAAGTTGAAACACTAAAGCCGAAATGAAAACAACTCCAGTAAAAAAAATTTACTCTGATTTTTTACAATGTCCTCCAAACTCTGAATTTGGTGAAGTAAAAGTCACTTTTGACTTTGTCAAGCCTTATGGACACTCTGGAAATTCTTATTAAGCTCCCAATATTACCACAAAGCTGCAATCACCCAGATCTTACAAGGACACATACATGTAAACCAGATTTAACTAGAAGCTATTTTCCTTTAAACTGTTCTGATTCTCCAGATCACACGAGAATGCAGGAGAAGAGCATACTTAGTTTTTAAGGAAAATATTAGCTATATAAAAGTCTCAAATCCCTCATAAAAAAAAACAAAAAAACAATGAGCTATACTAGACAATAAGCTCTGATACCATGTGAGATTCTGCAAGAAGTGAGAACCGAGCCAAGATCTGATGTCGGTTGTAGATCACATGCAACTCCTCACGCAATAGATGATCAAAGATCACAATAGTTGAATGAAGATAATTTCGATATGAGAGAGAAATAGAGACAAAGAAGAGAATTTGGAGAAGACTCTCACCGAGCTATCACTTCACTTACTTGACTAGTGAAGGTGAGAGTATAGTGCTTATTATATAGAAAAATATAAGCATATACATCCAAGGGGTGCATTAACTCCTATTCCCCATAAAAAGTGGGAGGTTTTACCTTCTTGGTAAATGCCAAAACATGTGGCATAACCTCCTTACATGAAGACAAAAAAGGAGTTGAGAAAGTTGGCACATAAGGCCAAAAGAGGGTGTGAAACCCAACTACCCCATAACCCACTTAGGAAATGACAAAATAGTGGTTATGAGAGGTGGAACAACAAGCCAAAAGAGGGTGTGTAACTCAACTACCCATGTGAGGTGGAGAGCTACACATGTAGCTAAAGTATTTCACCACGTGTCCTCATATAAACCACTCCTATTAACCTAAGCAAGCTTAAATAATATATGTGTAGGAAAAAATAAATATCCCCTAACATAAGGAAAATAAAAAACCTACACTAACAAAATGAAGAAAGAAGATGAAGAGTTTGAGCAACTTGAAGCCCTATTTTATAGAAGAGTACCTAAAGGTCCGGCAGGAAATAAGTATGAAGTAAGATCACCTTTTAAATGTTTTGCATGTAATAAGATAGGTCATTTTGCATCTAGATGTCCTGAAAGGAATTCAAGATTTGAGGAAAGGGCTAGAAGATATTTTAGGCCTAACCATGATTATCAGAACAAGCATAAGTATAGGAGGAACAAAGACAAATCATGTTACTATGCTGATGAGGAAGGTGTGACTGATTCTGATGATGAACCGACACAAGATTCAGCTAGTGAATCTAGCAATGGAAAGGAATGAGTATTCTTGGCTATCAAGGAAGATGATTCAGTACCTAAAGAAAAGGCCCTTGCTGCTAAAGTTGAAGACAAGTGTTATCACTATTTAAAAATTGGGTATTCTTGTCCCATATTTGGTTAGAAGTATGCAAAAAATGTGTTTAGCTTGGCTTTGTTACCTTTGAGTTTCTTGGGTCAGATGAGGGTTTAAGGTTTTTGAAAGTATAACCCTTCCTATGTTTGAAAACCCTTATGTTCTATTTCTGCGTTACTTTTTCCACTTAAAGAAGGGTCGATTTATCGTTAAAAGTGTTCTCCCATAGGTTTTCCCTAGGAGGTCTTTCAAATATTTTTCAAAAATTATGCCTTTGCCTATGTTTTATTCTAATGTTTTTCAATCTCCTTAAATGGTATGCAACTCATTGTTAATCTTACGGTTGTCATTATTTCACTAGGAAAAGATGCTAGCAAGTTAATGTTCACAAAATGGCAAAAAGGCTAGGCGAGCCTGACCAGATGGATTGACCATTAGATTAAAGGAACGTATCTTGTTTTAAATCCAACGACTTGCATTGATTTTCTAGCCCAAAGTGCACAACATTTACCCTTTGCGAAGTAGCGAAAGACTTGGCGGGTCCCAAAGGCAAGTAAGGTAATTGGTTAAAGGATGATCAACTCAGGAACGATCAATGGCTCGCGTTGAGTCACAACCTAAAGATACCCATTGTTTACCTTTCATGAAGTTACAAAAAGGTGGAGGGCCCGGTAGAGGTGGTCATGACAAAGGTAACTGGCGAGCAAGTTGCCAAGATCCATTGGTCGTCATTTCTTTGTGAAGATAAGTGGCCTGAGATTTAAGCTCTATGAAATAGCAAAAGGGTTGGTGGGCCCAAAGGACAGGCAGGTCATAAAGTTTTAAAGGCCGATTAAGTATGATTTAATCAGACGGTTGTCATGGATTCACAGCCTAAAGTCAAGTGGAGATTAATGTTTGCGAAATAGAGAAATGATGTGGCAATCACATGATGGCTGACATGGCAGGACAGATGGGTTATTCGGTGGAAAGAATTAGTGACTTGTCAAATACACATGGCTCTAAAGGGTAGTTGAGGGCCTGCCTTGGTTCAACCGACAATTATGTTGAGAATGGTGAAGTAGAATATGTGGTGGCTTCAGAATGGAACTTGGTGGAACTTCCTGCACAAATAGCTGACTACCACATGACGTTTGTTAACCGATGATGCAATAAATCTAGTGGTCTCTAAGTTAAAGGGCCCACTTGGAAGGTCTAAAGCGTGTTAAATGGTGTTCATCTTGTGGTCAATCCAACATTTGTCATTGTTTCATAGCCTGAAGATTCCTACAGTTTAGTCTCTGTGAAATGGCAAAAACCGTTAGCCATCATGGTTAAGCGCGGTTAGTTAAGAAGACAGGCGATCACTACAGAAGGTAAAGACTGAGCAAGTAAATGATGATCTAGTGGCCTGCGTTGTTTCGTGAGGTAAAAGTGTGCATGGTTTAGTGTTCACAAAATGGAAAAAAGAATCTAGGGCCCATCACTAACATAGAAGGACCAGAAGGAGTAAAAGCAGTGCAGTTTCCCAAGATCCAACGATCGTCGTTGCTTCATGAAAGAAAAGTACGGGGGTTTTGAACTTTGAGAAATGGCGAAACAACTAAAACAGAGAAAAACTCAGAGACTTTGTGGTCCGTTGGAGCCTGTTTTTGAATTCAATTTTGAGGTGATGGCCAAAGCATGCAGGATTAATTTCTCAATTCAGTGCCAACTTGTTGTATTAAGGTCCACATTAATTGAATATTGGTACCATTTCGAAAAGTTTGTTGCAAAGGAGTTGGTGCAGAGCAAGTTTCTTCAGGCGAATAACCAGGTTTTTTCTGTGTTTTCCTTGCTAATTACAGTCTGAGAATTGATATTGCTATGTGAATTGTTCCATTAGAGTTTTTGTGCAAATCTCAAATGATATAGTTGTATTAACGGGATGGCGCCAAGAAGGGAATTAATAGGAAAAGTAAATTACCAGGATAGGAATATTTGTGATGATTTTATGGAACAGTTAACTATGTCTACCAATGTCGGGGCCAAGGCTAAAGAATTGGTACCAAAGAACCCTCACCTAAGAATCAGGGATGACCTATATGACAAAGGCAATTGGTTAAGGGATCCACAAATAGGGATGTTAGGTTTAGGATTATTCAAGGTTGGTTTTGGTTAGAGACATTCCCTCGCCCCTTTAAATAGCATATGGGAATTGGATGTGGGGAAGCTTGTAGTCCCTGGTGTATTCATGGATGTAGATTTGTTGACTCTGATTGCCCAAAATTATGACCCTATAGCTAGATGTATCAGGACTGTTAAAGGATCAACCCTGATTGAAATTAAAGATGATGAATTTAGAAGTGTGTTCAAGCTTAGTGAAGATTCAAATTTGTTAGAACCTATTGATTTTGAATCACTAGCCCAGGTTTACGATGCACAAAGGGATCACCTTAGGAGTGGCCCATTGAAAGAGTTCTTTGTTAAAATAGGAGGGTTAACAGTTGTAGGCCCTAGTACAATGGAACCCTTCTCCCTAAATCTGTTTACTCTAAGAGCCAAGGGTATGTATTGGGCACTATGTCAAATTTTTGGAGAAGATGCTGAGAAAAGCATGCCATCCCATTACATGCTGATGATTGCAAGAATTATAAAACCTTCTTTGGCAATAACATTTGATTATGCGCCATACCTTACTGATGCAATTCATGCAGGGCTAGTAGGGATAAAAAATGGTAAGGTGGACAAACCATTTGGATGGTATTTGTTGTCTTCAAAATCTGATTCACTTCAACATCCTTATAATAAGATGATTAAACTCTATGTAGGAGAGATGTAAAGGGGAAGGAAACTCTGAGGACAACATATGACAAGGTTTGATTTAACCTTCTACACTTCGGACTTACTCAGAGTCCAGGCGGGTATACCTTTGTGAACTAAATTCACACTTTCAAAAGATAAATCCATAGCAAACCAGTCTAGAAAACCAGTGGATCTAATCACCTTGAAACTCGCTGAAACAAAGGAATGAAAATTATACTCATATTCAGTATTTTGATCTACAAAACATGCAATAGACAACCTTGATCTATACCAGTGCCTTATCCAAGGTCACAGAGTCATCAAAATTCAAACAATACTCCCCAAACAAAAAATTTCTACACATCCCATTGGCTTGACTTCTGTTAATCCCTATATATGCCTGACATACATGAGAATTTATGCACACCAAATCAAACTATGCTCATTAGGATTCAAGATGTCTCACAAGTAATTTACTAGTTAGAAGTGATCCCTGCATATTTAATTTCCCTCCTAAAGAGAAAAGCTAGCAAACACATCTACTGAAAGTTGCCTTACAACCCATATTCAAACAAAATAACCCTGGATTATTCAATATGAAGCAATAAATATTTGCAAACACATTTGAAGATGACACAAAAGCTTTACTCAAAACCGATGGTCTGTATATTGATATTATCTTCAAGAAAGTATTACAAAAACTTTTGAATATTCTCCATTAAACTTAGAAAAGCTCAGATAAAATTTCTGCAGTGTTTTCTTATAATTCTTTGCGATCATCTTTTCACTAGTCCTGGTATCCATTTATAACAATATGGATGCACAAAGCTTCAAACTTTCCTAGGAGAATTTGTTGCAATTATTTCTTCTCAAGAAGAAGTTACAAAACCTTTTACAAAAAATGGTTACAAGTCCTTTTTGACCTCTGCAGCTTCTTCAACTTGCTATCCGGTTGCAACCTCTTCTAACTGTTCAGGAGAACTCTCTAACTGTGCTACATCCTAGATGACATATTTTCTTGTCTACTCATTGTACACATCATCAGTGGGCCATGTGAAATTAATCACTTTTTCTTTAGCCTTGGTTAACTTTTTCCATGAATTCCTCATCTTGTTAACCTCTGAACTGAGAAAACCATAATGAGACTTGATTTTCTCTATCTCCTGAATTGTCACAACAAAGAAGGAAGCGTCATCTAGATCAATAATACCTTTAATCCTAGCTAACAATTTGGCCTCTAATTCCTTGAGCCACACTTGTTTGTCCTTCAGTTGATCTAGGCTGGCAAAAACTCCTGGGAGCAACTCAAAAACCTTATCAGTATATTCCTTTTTGTACAAGTTAATTTTCCTATCAACATTATCCACCCCTTTTGCTAGTTTCACTAGATCCTTGGTGGTATCACAAGTGGATTTTATGATAGGATTGGCCCCTGCCTCATCATAAGAGGCACAAATAGACTCCAAGTCCTGCTCTCTAGGCCTCCATTTGTCAAAAATAGGTGTTAGAATGGCTTTATCTCCATTGAGCTCATTCCTCATTTCCAAAATGTTGCTTATATTACTATATAACAATGAGGCACTCATTGTATCTACAAAACTTGAAATAGTAGCCCTTACTCTCTCCTCATATTTCTTTGCATACAAGGCTTGAGCCTGTTTTAAATTCTCTAGCTCTTGAGGAGTAATCTCAACCATTTGAGAGCTGGAAGGTGCTGGAGATGATGGGAACTCAATGATGGGGCTGGTAGGTGGAGGTCTTGCAGGAGAAGAGGAGATCATCAGTGTTGAAGACTCACCTTGATGGTACTGTCCTGTCAACTGGCTCTGCAACTTAGCAATGATGCTATCCTTACCTCTTACCTCCTCCTTAGCACTATTGTAGGCCTTCAAAACTATCTCCAACTTGACGACCTCTTTTTCCTTGGCTTCCTTTTCTGCTACTGCAACACTAAATTTTGCAGTCCCTAGCACAGTGCTAGCAGCTTCTACCACCTCTGTGTTCTACACTCTCTTCACTATCATTCCACCAAGGTAACTTGACCTTGGGGTATCTTTGCTTCTCTTACTCTCATCTCTCTTGAGAGACCACATGATGAGTGCAACATTATCCTTATTGAAAGTAATTCCCTCCATGGGCTTGGGCTCTCTTGGATGTCGATGACATCTTGTATCTTCCTCTTTCCTTTGGAGGTAGAGGGCTCCCCTATTGTAGGCATCAACACACTATAGCTAGATTTCTTGTGCAGGGTGTAGTCACCAGGAGGGATTGCTTTGGTGGAGGTAGACTTACTTAGAATCATTCTTGCCTTTTCAGGGTTGCTTTTAATCATAGCTTCCCTCTTCTCCTTCAGGGTATGCATCACATCCTCAAAGAAAACAATTAAAAACTTTAATTTCTCCTCCAGAGGGAAAAAGCTAGACAATGGGTCATAGCTGGCATCAAACTGATGCACAAAGTCTAAGGCTTTCTTATAAGCCACCCATTTCTCCTTCCTCAGTTCCTGCTCATCCAAATCAAATTCATTTCTAATGAGGTCTTCAGGAAGTTGAAATTGATGGGGTCTACCTCTGCACGCTGCTCTCTTTCTAAACATGCCATTGAAGAGGTCTTTTGGATTGGCACAGCTGGATATTGTAGTTGACAAATGATAAGGTTTGAGAAAATCCTCAAAACAATTCCAACCTCCCTTAGTTATTACAAATTGGTGGGCTATGGTAACTGTAGGGAAAATAGTCCCTTTACCCCTACCTATTAGTTCTACCTCTTGTACACTACCAATTTGTCTAAGGACTTCTGCAATTCCCACTTTGAGAGGGACCTGATAGGGCAACAAGAATGGAGTGCCTCTGAAACCAAAAACTCTAAAAACTGTTGAGACTGGGTACAGATAAATGTCGCCCCAATTGTGAACAATCTTTATGCTCTCTGCAAATTCTTTTGGTCTAATGAATTCCAAAAGAACCTTGGGGATTCTTGGGTTCTTTGAGTAGAGGAGAGTCCTGATCTTGGATGCAAAATATTTATCAAACTTCAAGAAACTGGCATCCTCTCTATCCCATGACAAGATAGTACTCCATAGTTGTACTAGCATCTTCTCTCCTTCCTTCTCTTTGATAAGGTCCAGTCCACTAGCAAAGTAATCACCTCCTTTGAACAAAAATAGATGCATCAGGAGTGAGTACCATCTGAAAGGCCTATCCACCTTTCCATTCTTTATTCCTACTAACCCTCCATGGATAGCATTAGCAATGAAAGAAGCATAATCAAATGTTACTATAAGGGAAGGATTTAAAATCTGAGCAATCATTAACAAGTAGTGATTGGGCATATTCACTTCAACATCTTCTCCCAAAACTTGGCAAAGTGACCAATACATCCACTTAGCTCTGAGGGTGAACAAATTTAATGAGAAGGGCTCTTCTGTGTTGGGTCCTACAATAGCCAACCCACCTATCTTCAAAAAAAATTCCTTAAGAGGCCCACTCCTAAGATGATTCCTCTGTGCACTATATACTTGAGCTAATGATTTTAAATTTATGGGTTCAAGAAAATTTGCAAACTCATTTAGCCCAAAATAACTTCTAAACTTTTTGGTATTAATCTCAATAAGGGCTTTTCCATTTATATCCCGAATGCTTCTTGTGACTGGATCATAATTAAGTGCAATTTGGGTCAATAGATCCATATCCATAAATACCCCTAGGACTACCAACTTCCCTACATCTAATTTCCAGATACTATTTTGTGGGGCCAGAGAATTCCTCATTCCAAATCCAACCTTGAATAACCCCAACCCAGACAATCCGACCTGCGGATCTCTCAACCAGATACCCTTGTCATATAGCCCTTCTCCTATTTTCAAATGAGGAGCTCTAGGCACTAATTCTTTTGCCTTTGATGCTTGATTAGTTGACAACGTCAACTGCTCAAGAAAATAATCACAAATGGCTCTCTCTGGATAATTGACTTTTCCAGAAAATTCTCTCTTAGGTGCCACTTTTTGAAAATGTAAGAAATCAAAATACTAACCCCAAATGGTTCTATGACAAATCAATATCCTATTTAAAGTGCACCACAAAGAAATTGCTACACAAGAGTACAAGAAAACCTATTTTTAGCTCGAGTGAATTCTCTCTGCAACTGAATTGACTTGCTCTATATTTGAAGAAAATGGCTCTGTATCTACTCCTCTGCAATAATTCTTTAGAAAGATACCTTCATCCGGTTGATAGGAAATCATATATGGTACCTAGGCTCTTAACTACAACATTGATTCCACATGCTTCGGTCGTCCCTTCATAATTGAATTCATGAGAGAATTCGTATTTTTGCTCCAAAAGACCATTTGATTCCTGTAATTCTTTCCTTTTGCTCTTTCGCAACTTCACGAAGCATAACCTTCAGGCAATTTCATCCTACGAAATAGCACCAACCGTCTGATCAAAAGAAACCTAATCGGTCATTATACTGACTTAATAGTCTTGCCTCTACACTGGGCCCCACCTTCTTTTCATCATCTCGCAGACTTTATCTTTTGAGCACTTCTCCTTTGCGAAACAGCGCCAGGCATTAGATGGAACTCTAACTGCTTGGTGTTTAACTTTGACCGAAACCATCAACATCTTTACTAACCGCGCCTTTACTTTGACTACTAGTGGTTTTTTGCTATTTCACAAAGCTTAAACATCTATCAACTTTAGGTTGCAAAATAGTGCGAAGCGTTGGATCAATTCAGAGATGACCATCCTTTAAGGGAAACCTTTATGCTTGCTTTACTTACACTGCCTTTTTATTGGCTACTGCCTACCACGTGGAACTCAACCATTGGCTTTGGAAAACCCTTTGCATTTAATTCAACGTCAGCCACATGTCTCTCCTTTATACCACCAGTTTCACCTTGGCGGGCCCTCAACTTCTTCTAAAACCATGTGTCTATGGACACGTCACCATCTATCATGACACCTCAATGAACCCTTTTTAATTTCACTATTTCTTGAAGCATATCCTTCAAGCATCTCGCAACTGTGAAATAGTGCCAGCCATTGGATCAAAACAAAGTCGATCCTCTTTTAACCCTATGCTTTATCTGCCTTTGGGGATGAAAAACCTTTTCGCCATTTTGCAGGGTATAAAGCATAGCATCTTATCCTTGCAAAATCATGTGGGCCCTCAGATCATTTTCTACTTGTTCAGTGCTTAACCATCTGAACAGACTCCAGTAGATGTGGGCCCTCTGACTCAACCTCAAACACCTGGCATCTAGTCACTTTCAGAGCTAACATGTCAGTCTTTCATTTGCTTAGAGAAAACACTGGGTTCCAATTAATTTTTACCATCTGCATCTGCCAAGTCACCTCTTATCCCATGGCATGACTCACCCCTGGGACCCACCTTTTAACTCTTAGACCCAGCTTGCTGACTATTGTAGCCTTTGCCACGTGCCACCATCTTACTTGCCCTCTCGACCAGTTGGACCGTCTACTTGGAATGCCATGTCATTTTGCAACTTCATGAAAGATAACTGTCAAGCATTTTCATCCTGTGAAATAGCGCGAACCGTCAGATCAAATGGGACTTGATCACCTTTTAGTCACTTAGAAAATCCTCTCATGCAGGGTCCCACCAAAAGCTTTCACCATTTCGCGGAAGGGTATTTCGCTTGCAAGTTCAGGCTATGAAATAACCCCAGCCATTGGATCTTGGACAAGATGAGACCTCTTTAGACCAGACCAAAATCGCCATTTAGAATGCAAAGCCTTGTCTCAACTTCGTAGGTTTTAAACCACGTGCAACTTCGCCTAGTGAAATAGCGAAAACCATAGATCCACCCGAGAGATGCACACCACTTACTTGGCCCAAAAACATTAGGAGGAAAATACATAAGGCATAAATTTTATGATTAATTCATACAATTGCCTAGGCAAATGACAAGGGGGGCCACCTCCTATGACCCCAGGACCGATTACTTAAGTGGATAAAGTAACGAAGGAATAGAAACTAGAGGGTTTTTTATCAGACATTAAGTGATTTAAAATAAAAAACCCTAAACCCTTAAGACCCAACACAGACTTGAAGCAATTGATAATGTGTCTTACTCAAAATCTTAAGATCATAGCCAATTACGGGAAAGGAAAATCCATTTTTTAAAAAATGATAACAGTATTCTCTTCTAATGCACATGGTTTTGTTCAAGGGTGCTAATTATTTTGCAAAAGAAATGGATTTGGTCAAGGTGAAAGATAAGGAAGAGATTCCTATTCAACTTTGGAGTACTATTTTGTCTTGGGACAGAGAGGATGCTAGCTATCTAAAGTTTGACAGATGATTTGCATCTAAGATTAGATTTCGTTTGTACACAGAAAACCCTAGGATTCCTAAGGCTCTCTTCGACTTCCTCAGGCCCAAGGAGTTTGCAGAAGGTATTAAGATTGTTCATAATTGGGGAGCTATGTATCTATTCCCTGTTTCTACAGTTTTCAGAGTATATGGTTTCAGAGGCACTCCATATTTATTGCCTTATCAAGTCCCACTAAAGATAGGAATTGCTGAAGTCTTAAGGAAAATTAGAGGTGTACAAGAGGTAGAGCTAAGAAATAGGGGTAAAGGGACCATTTTCCCAACTATTACCATGGCACATCATTTTGTGATCACTAAAGATGGTTGGAAGTATTTTAAAGAATTCCTTAAACCATATAGATTGTCAACTATCATTTCAAGATTTGCAGACCCTGAAGACTTTTTCAATGACATGTTTAGGAAGAGAGCAGTTTGTAAAGGTAGACCTCACCAATTTCAGTTCCTTGAAGATCTAATTAGGAATGAATTCAGTTTGGATGAGCAAGAACTGAGGAAAGAGAAGTGGGTTGTATATAAAAGGGCTCTTGACTTCATTCATCAATTTGATAGTAATTATGAACCTCTTTCTAGTTTCAATCCCTTTGAGGAGAAAATTAAATTCTTGATTTTTTATTTTGAAGACCTCATACAAACTTTGAAAGAAAAGAGGGAGGCTATAATGAGAAATGATCCTGACAGGGTTAAATTGGTTCTAGCTAATCCTGCCTTTGCTAAGGCTATCCCACCTGGTGATTATGTAATGCACAAGAAATCAAGATACAGTGTGATGATGCCAGTGATAGGCGAGCCTTCCACTTCAAGAGGGAAAAGAGAAATTGATGATGTCATTGACATCCAAGACTCCCCTAAAAGGCAAAGGATAGGGAAGGAAGCACAAAAAAATGAGCCTCAATATTCTCCATCTCAGTCCCCTATCCACATAGGAGATGAGCAGGCAATGGCCGAATAGATATTCTAGTTAGGGAGTATCAGGGAGATTGCCTACACATATGAGGAGACACAAGAGGGGATGCCAGAAAAGCCACCTAGTGCTAAAATGAACTTGACTGATGCCAAGCTCAAGGGTAAAGAGTTAGACCTTATTGTCAAGAAAGCTCAGTGAGGAGTTCTTGGCTGATAGTAACTTTGTTACAACATGGGCCTTCTTGCAGTTTGTACGGAAGCAAAACATGGAACAATTCAAAGCCAAATGTGAACAAAGGAAGAGTGAGTAGCCTCAGAAAGATGTAACTCAGGTAGAGGAAGAGCTGAAACAAGAGATGATTGAAGAGTTCAAGACCATTACCCCTGAGAAGGGAAGAGAGATGGTATCAAAAGCTACTGTTTTAATCCTCCTTGAGTGGGATATGAAACTAAACCCATGGAAGGAGTGACCTGCAACAGAGATAATGCTGCTTTAGTCATGTGGTCACTAAAGAAGGATGAAAATAAAAGAAGAAAAGATGTATCGAATTCTAGTCTCCTAGGAGGCATGATTGTAAAAAGAGTCTAAGATACATGAATGGTGGAAGTTGCAAGAATAGTCTTGGAAACCACAAAGTTCAATGTAGCAGTGGTAGAAAAAGAGGCAAAAGAAAAGTCCAATCTCCAATTAAAATTGGAAACAATCTTAAAGGCTTACAATGAGGCCAAAGAAGGAGTAGCCAACAAAGACAATATTATTGCTAGACTTCAGGCTCAGTTGGTAGGTCAACACCATCAAGGTGAATCCTCCACTCTTATGATAACCTCTTCTCCAACAAGACCTCCACCTACAAGTCATATCATAGAATATCCCCCTTCTCCTATGCCTTCTGATTTCTAGTCAGCTGAAATTGTTCAACATGAGTTGGAGAAGTTGAAACAAGCTCAAGCCCTATTTGGAAGCAAATATGAGGAAAAGGTAAAAGCTACAATTTTGAAGTTTGCTGATTCAGTTAGGCCCTCTATCATTCAAATTTCTATGAAGAGGATTCTGAATATTTTGATAGAATTAAGAGAAGATGAAACCACCCTGGAACTAATTTTTAATAAGTGGATGTCTAGAGGTAAGGAGTTAGAGCTCATGTGTTCATCCCATGCAGATGCAGAGGCAAATGACAATCTCAAGTCCACTAATGAATTCATAAAATAAATGAATATACTCTCAGAGGAAAGGGCAGGTGTAAAAAGAAAGGCCCAACTATATAGAAAGGAATATTCTGATCACAAGTATGAGATGTTTCCAGGAGGTTTTGTTTGTCCAACTCACTTAAAGGAGGAGAAAACATGGCTAGAAGAGCTGGAACACAACTTGTCAAAAAGGGTAAATGAAATCATTAACATTGATGACACATCCTTATTTGTCAAGACAATTGAAGAGATTGAAAAGGTGAAATCACATTATAGTTTCATAGAAACAGAAATTGGGCAATTAAGGGTTGCTTGGAAAAAGCTGGAAGGAATGAAGAAAAAGATTGTCAACTTCTCTTGGCTGAACAATGACGTGTTCTAGGAATGGAAGGATAAATATGTCGGAGAAAAAGAAGAAGTTCCCAAATAGTTAGAAGATGTTGCAGCGGGACAACAAGTTGAAGAGGCCGTGGATATCGAAAAGGACTTGTAACTGTTTCTTGCAAAAAATTGTGATTTGTAACAAACTTTTCTTAGGTTTGTCTGAAGCTTGTATGCATCCATAATGTTATAAATGGATACCAAGACTATTAGAAAAAAATCATCACAAGAATTTTGTAAAGAAACTCTGGCAAAATATATTTAGGACCTTTTTTCTAGTTTTAAGGAGATTTCTCTGAGTTATGTAATATTTTCAAGAATGAATATGAATATACAGATCAAAGTTTTAGGCCTAAAATTCCTTTGTCTTCTAGTGTGCATTCTTTAGTTTGCTGGTTTCATTTGGATAATCTAGGATTGTTCGAATGAGCATGGATTGTAAGGCAATCTTATAGATGTTATTTCTGGCTTTTATCTTTAGGAGAGGGATTAAATATGCATGAAATACTTATGTCAGCAAGTCTATTATTTGTTGCTATGAATTTGCTGAATTGTTTTAGTTAAATCGGAGAGGACCTATGTATATGTTAGGCATCTATGGGTTCATAAAAGCCAAAATGATGAGATGTATGAGAGTCTTCATTTTTTAGAATTGTTGTTTGATTTAGGTGACTCTGTGGTTCGGATAAGGCACTAGTATCAGATTGTAGGATTTCTTTCTCTCTTTTCTTGAAGACCAATTCTGAAAATGAATGCAAGTTTTTCCTTTAGTGTTTCAGTTTCATTGAGGTGATGAAGTCCACAGGTTTTTTAGCACTGGTTTACTATGGATCTCAGTTTTAAAGTGTGAAGACATTCACAGAAGGTATACCCACCTGAACTTTGGATAAGTTCAAAGTGTAGAAGGTCTCAAAACCTTGTTATATATTACTCTTGAGTTCCATTTCCCTGATCTTTTCATATGTAGACAAAGTTGATTTATTTCTTATAGGAAGGATAGAAGGGAAATCAAATTTTGAGACTAACAAAAGTGGCGACTTTGCTGGGGATGAGTCATAGTGTGTATCTATGCTACAGATTGGTGCCTGAATTAGTTCAGAAGTTGTTTGAATATCTGTGTTCTAGAAGATTGCCTGATCTCTCATTTATGCTATCTTTCTTGTTGAAAATCTTTGTGATTTTGTTATATCTTTGCAAGAAATTTGTTTAGGCTTGTTTTCTTATTTCCCATAGTCTTTGTGGGTGGCAACTCTGACAAGTATAACCAGTCCTTGTAAATAAGTGAAACTCTTTTAATAAAACAAGTATAATGCAGATAGGAAGGAACACCAAGTCTTTGATGAAGAAGCATCCTCATGAGACATTGCAAGAGGGGTTACCTGAATAGTCACAGAGAGGTAAAAAAAGACCAGTTGTATATGAGCCATTTAATGTTGCTTGGGTACAAAAGAGCATCAATACGGGTAAGTCATCTGAGAGACCCATCTATGCAAATTCAAATTCTTCTTCCCGCGAATCTGAGCATGTTATTTTAGGTTTCCATTATGGTTTGTTTGGGAATATTGAAGATGTCCAAGTTTTAAATCAGGGGATCTCTCATGCTAGTTTTTCTAAGAAGGACAAAAATAGTTCAAACATTAAGAGAGATTTTGTACCTAGGACAATTGATGGAAACATCAGTTTAATTGATATTGACCAAGTCAATATGTCAGACTCTGAAGAAATCTTCTCTGATGAAGATAAGGTATCCCAAGAAATTGAAGTCTTGAATAGAAGAGTCCATCATTTAATTTCCTTAAGAACATAAAAGGAAGCAGATAAAGAAAGAGAGGTAAAAGAAAAATTGATGGAGAGAGACAAGCTTTTAAGACTGATAGCTGATCTTGAGTTATTTACCCCAGAGAAAGCCAAGAGTGAGGATGAAGGTCCAATCATTAGAGAAATTCTAGTTCCCAAGACCAACCCTCCATACAAATCTATTGTGTAATCGAATAGGGAAGTCCTTAGTGACCCACAACCTGTTAGAAATAATGTAGATAAGGGGAAGTAAAAGTGCATGGAAGGTGGGTCTAGATCTAAGACTACAACGGAGATCTCTCACATGCTATCTGCACATGAAAGAGAGATGGAGAGGATGAGGAAAGAGAAAGAAGATTTGCAAATGGAGTTTGGAAAAGGATGAATTAGAAGCATCCAATCAAGAAGTTAAAAGAAAGATAAATTATCTAAAAGCTCCTCCTATAAGTTTTCCCTTAGCAGACCTGAATAAACCTGTTCCTCAGCAAGCTTCACTCCCTCCAGTCAAAATTCAGTCAGCCTTTCCTACTGTCCCAGTTAATATAGCCCCTATTAATAACCAAGGTAACCAAATCCGTCCAAATCATGGCCCTAATGTAAGAATGAACATGGGAAATACTCTTGCTGCTAGTCAATTCCAGAGAAGACCCATTAATTTAGAACTATACAGACAACTCTTCTTTGATGGAATCCCAGGGTACCCCAACCATGTTCCTACAAAATTAAGGGATAGACTCCACAAATTTACTAGCAACAATGCAATCAGTGCAAAAGATCACTTAAAATCTTTTGGTGACTTAATTAATGACTATGAAATAATAGATGAAGATATCATCATGAAATTGTTTGTATAGTCCTTAGTAGATGATGCAAGGTACTGGTATAGAGGTCTCCC
Organism: Cryptomeria japonica; assembly: GCF_030272615.1. Classification (NCBI taxonomy): domain Eukaryota; kingdom Viridiplantae; phylum Streptophyta; class Pinopsida; order Cupressales; family Cupressaceae; genus Cryptomeria; species Cryptomeria japonica. The sequence goes on along the minus strand of NC_081409.1, from coordinate 314,562,063 downwards.
TATGAATTGTATTGGGTCTTGGGAAGATTTTAAAAACTGCTTTCAAGAATAGTATGGTGACAAGACAAATGTGAGCTTTATGCTCAATGAGTTCAATAATATTAGAAAGTCTGATAATGAAATTGTCACAAACTTCAATGCCAGATTTTAGAAAGCAATGCATAGGCTATATCAGGTAATGAGGTTAGATGATAATATGTGTCTGAATACTTATTACAATGCCTTTGATTCTAAAATGGCCTATATTTTGAGGGATAAAAATCCGCATAGTCTGAGAGATGCATTTAGAATTGCCATCAATGTGGAGAGTAATAGGAAAGCATCTAAGAAAGTAGAGAGAAGAACTGATGGTAGGCTGTGGCAAGAATCAAAACAACAACCCAATAGAGTTGCTAAAGAAGAAGACAAAATAGAGAAATTAGTGACTTCTATGAAGGATCTTACTACCAAGGTGAGTAAAAATGATAAGCCTCATTACAATTGGCAAGATAGACCTCCTAGGTTACATGACATGCCTTACAACACTACTTGGAAGGATGGCAAACCTCAAAATGAGAAGCCAAAAAATACTCAGAACCAATACACCCCAGATAAAGAAAGGAGGAAATGTTAATAATGTGGAGAATACTCCTTGGTGCATGACTTGTGATGGACCACATTCTCCTCATCAATGTGCTATAGCTCAAGCCCTTGAAGAATCCATGAGACAAGAGGCTGAGCCTGATATAAATATATTTGAAACTATCATAGAAAGTGATGATGAGTCATTACAAAGTGAACTTAGTGAATGTGATGTGCTGAATAGTAAAAGGTCTTACCAAGGACAATTGTCACTTGATTGGCATCCAACTTTGAATGTGGTAACAATTGAAGATGAAGAAGTTCATCTCAGAAGACCCAGTGATGAAGAAGTAAGAAATCTCACCAAGGCTGCCATAGCCAAAGCCAAGCACAACTACAATTTGAGAATTACTAAGAAGGATGGGGATCAAGGTGAACCTAGTTCCATGTTTATAAAAGAGATATCCTAGAAGAAAGCAACAAGTAAAGCCACCTTGCCCCAAGATAGTCAAAAGGGGAATGACCAATTAAAGGATACGACCAAAGCTATGGATAATAATGCTACTGGTGATATACAAGGAATTGCTGCAATAAAGAAGGCAAGTCAGCCTAAGACAAAGAAAGTTAAGGCTAATACTAAGTTGATTAATAATTCCACATTTGATATGACTCAAGTTCTTACCCAGAGGAAGGTCACTATCCCATTGATAGAGTTATTGAAAATAAAGGAACATAGACAAGCTGCTTTATCTCTATTTTCTAAGATATCTGACAGTAGCACAACTTTGCCTTTAGGTTCAATGGAAGTTGAAAAGGATCATGAGTTGCAAACCCCATAGGTATATGTTAGAACAACTATTACATAAGAGCCTTCATAGGTTGATCCTTTTTATGTTACTTTGTTAGCGAATAACTGGTTAATTAAAAACTGTATGACAGATTTTGGTGCAACTGCAAATGTAATGCCTTATGATGTCATGAAAGAATTAGGATTGTTAGTAGGTACAGTGTATGGGAAGTGTTATGCTATGGATAATAGAGAAGTGCCAGTGATAGGTACAATTAAAGATGTTGAAGTAAAAATAGAAGCATTCCCTGAAGCAACATACAAGATGGATGTCATTGTAACTGACACTAAGCCTCACTATGGCATGTTGTTGTCTAGACAGTGGGCTACAACAGTAGGTGGAAATGTTTAGTTGGATCTATCATATGCTACTATCCCAATAAATGGAAACCAAGTCAAATTATATAGAGAACCACATGGCCCTAGGGTAATTGAGAAAGTAGATCCTAGCATGCTCAACTGTATGATTGATGTGGATCTTGACAATTTTAGATTACAGCCAATTTTACCTCAATTAAAGAATACTGACTCTATTGTGACTGAATTGGAATCTCCATAGCATGATTTGTGGCACATGTATTTTGATGGAGCTTTCTCTAAAGAAGGATCTAGAGAAGGAGTTCTTTTTGTGTCCCCTTCAGGTATAACCTTCAAATATTCCTTTATGTTAGCCTTTCAGTGTACAAATAATACTGTCAAATATGAAGCCTTGTTATTGGGGTTTGAAGTTGCAAAAAGGCATGGGATTCAGTTGTTAAAAGTGTTAGGAGACTCAGAATTGGTTGTTTCTCAAGTTAGAGCTGAGTATGCATCTAAGAATGATAGACTAAAAAGATACAAGCATGTGGTATGGGATGTGATTGAGCATTTTAGTACATTCTCTATAAATTGGATAGAAATATCGAAGAATATCATGGCTGATTTCTTAGCAAATGTTGCATTAAAGAATGATGATGCTACACTAACCGGTATATCCATAGTTGAGATAAAAGCTAGGCCTGCCATTCCTGACAATGTATATAATTGGCAAGTGTTTGATGATGATAAAGATATTCTTAGATTTATACAATGCATTGATGACTATGATGGACAAAAAATTGATTGCAATGCCTTGGTAGAAGTGGTTGAAAATAGAGAAAATGTGTTTGGAAACAACCTATTTCAGTTAGAAACTAATGAAATACCTAAAGGGTTGGTAGAACTAGATGGTATGTTTAGTTACAATGACAGTCATCTGCACCAGCAATCAACCACTAAATTAGATGAACTAGAGGAAGTAAACTTGGGGACAGAATCGTCCCCTAAGTTGGTGTATATTGGAAACAATTTGCCTCCTCATGTCAGAGTAAACCTTATTAATTTATTAAAGAAATATAAGCATGTCTTTGCTTGGTCTTATGAAGATCTAAAGACGTATAGATAGGATATGTTTTAGCATGAAGTCCCTTTGCTTCTAGATGCTAAGCCTTTTAGACAAAAATAATGACCTATCAACCCCCTGTTGGAATCTAAAATGCAGAAAGAATTAACCAAGTTAAGGGAAGGGGGAATTATTAAGCCTATAAGGCATTCATCATGGGTCTCAAATTTGGTCCCGGTTAGAAAGAAGAACGGGGACATAAGACTCTGTGTTGATTTTAGGAACCTAAATGTTGCTTCCTTGAAAGATAATTACTCTTCTCCTAATATGGAAGCAAAGTTGCAAAGAGTAAATGGTTGTGACCTATTGTCTATGATGGATAGGTTCTCAGGGTATAATCAGATGTTAGTAAAAGAATCTGAACAATTCAAAACATCTTTCACCACCCCTTGGGGGATGTACGTGTATGTTAGAATACCTTTTGGTTTGAAAAATGCTGGAGCTACTTTTCAGAGGGCAATGGATGTAGCTTTCAAGGAATTCATCAATATTCTCATGGTAGTATATCAAGATGATTTGACATGTTTCTCCAAAAGGGCGGATGACCACTATGGACACTTAGAACAGGTTTTCAGTAAAGCTCTAGAAATTGGTGTATCTTTAAATCCGAAAAAGTGTCATTTTGTTGTCATCGAAGGGAAGCTGTTAGGGCATATTGTCTCTAAAGAAGGGGTTAGAATAAACCCTAAAAGAATTGAAGCAATAAAAAATGTACCTGAGCCAAAGAGTGTTAAAGGTATCCAATCTTTCTTGGGAAAAGTAAATTTTGTTAGAAGATTTATTGCAAATTTTGCAGAGATAGTCAAGCCCATTGTTAAACTGCTTAAGAAGGATATGAAGTTCTATTGGGATGAAGAAGCTTCAAAGGTTTTTGATGAAATCAAAAGGGCTATTCAGGAGGCACTAGTGTTGAAGTCCCTTGACTATAGTAAGCCTTTCTCTCTATTTTCTTTTGCTTCGTATCACACAGTGGCTGCAGTTCTTTTACAAAAGGATAATGAAGGATATGAACATCCTATAGCTTTTTTACAACAAATCTTTACAGGCCGCAGAGTTAAAGTATGAAATTATGGAGAAGCAAGCATATGCTTTGGTCAAGGCTATTAAAGCTTTTAGGCCATATCTTGTAAATGCATGAGTAATTGCTTATGTCCCACACACGGCTGTCAAAGATATTCTATCCCAGTCTGAGGTCACTGGTAAAAGATGCAGATGGATAACCAGAATCTAGGCGTTTGATTTAGAGATTAAGATCACTAAATTGGTGAGAGGTTTAGGCCTTGCAAAGATGATGGCTGAATCAAACCTTCTTGATGTTGAAGTGAATAATGTTGAAGTTGAGAACATCCTGGTCATCAGTATTGAGGCATAGCCATGGTATTCAGAGATAGTACATTTTTTAAGGGATGCAACATTTTCAGAAGGGATGACCCATAACCAGAGAAGAACATTGAAGTTGAAATCACAAAAGCATGTCCTCATTCAGGGTGATCTATTTTAGCATAATAGAGATGGGGCATTGCTAATGTGTTTGGATAAATCCCAGGCTAAAAGAGTGTTAACTGAAATGCATGATGGAGTGTGTGGAGGTCACTACTCTGCCAAGACAACTGCTGGTAAGATAGTTCGGGCTGGATATTATTGGCCTACTTTGTTTAAAGATGCCTATGAACATGTCTAGAGATGTGACCCATGCCAGAAGTTTTCATCAAAATTGAAGTATGAGGAAGCTTTACCCCTCAACCCAGTCACAATGGAAGCCCCTTTTTGTCCAATGGGGTATTGATTTTATTGGAGAAATCATTGAGAAATTAGGAAGAGGTCATAGGTGGATTATAGTAGCTACTAATTATTTTACCAAATGGATTGAAGCTATACCCACTAGGAGAGCCACAAGTAAGGTTGTTATTGACTTTTTGATGGATAATGTCATAACCAGATTCAGAGTCCCTATAAAACTAGTGATGGATAATGCCATGAGCTTCAGGTCAGAAGAGTTCATTGAATTTTGCACCAGCCATGGAATAGTTATGTCCTACTCTTCCCCCTATCATCCTCAGGGTAATGGGCAAGCTGAATCAAGTAATAAGAGCCTCTTGTGTTGGCATTTGGCATTATAACAAACAATGGGAGATTGTTGGCATTTCAATAAGGATATTGAGAAGGTTGTTGATGATTATGGATATAACTAATTATGGATTTTTACTGTCTTGATATTATTATTTTATCATTGATGTCAAGAAATTGATTTTCTAATTCAGTATGATGTTGCCATATCTTGAGAAGTATGATATGAAGAGTATAAAGATGTTGGTAAAAGACACAGAAAGAATATGATGAATAAGGGGATGAATAAGGTATTCAATGGGCAACTATTACCAAGTCAAACAATGATGAGATCATGATGTTTAGATTGTTTTAACATCATACATATGTTGTAAATTGTAAGGATAATACTATACTATGTTACTGAGAAAAGAACCTAGTCGGTAAACCCTAAGGAACCTCGTTGGTAAACCCTAAGGTTATCGCTATCGGTCAATGAAGGCAGAATGTCTAGCAAGTGAAGTTTAGTATTCACTAAGTTATTACCAAGTTGTAATCGAGTTGTAATAGAATACATTAAATGGTTACATGCGTTATTTAATGAAGGAAGTTGATGAGCTGGAACTGATTAAATGATTGGAATGCTATGCATGAAGTTTGTTAATGAATCTATGGCAAAGGAAAATTGGCATGAAGATCTATAGCTCAGATTGAATTGCAATACCTAGCACAAGTTCCAGGAAATGTATGCAAGTTCCAAGGTAGGGTAAAACATTTTCAGATCAAAGGATACATTGAACCTGGTCAAAGTTTGAAGATCTGATGGCTATGATTGATCATGGGAAATGTGATCAAGGAGATTAAGCGGTTGGCAAATTGTTTATAAATAGGGAACTATTGATAAATAATGTATACAGGCAAATGTATGCATAGGGATGCTACAGAATGATTACCGAGCACAGAAGCTTGAAGACCTATTTGAATAACAGAGTATAGAAGCCCAACAGATGGACAAGATTAGTTATATGTCTATATTGTATTGAGCAAATAAGAATCTGCTTTAGCATTTTAAATGTGAAGTTGCAGATAGATGTTTATTATTGTTATTTTGTGAAGTGACAGAAAATCTCTTAACCGAGTGGACTTAATAGTCTTATTTGTAAAACCCTCTAGCAAGGTGACATTCTAATTGAGTGTTTGAAATCCTTTAACATGGTCACTTCTAACAAGGTGAAGATCCTAACAGATCTGAGGGAAATCCCTTAACCGGGTCACATCTAGCAATGTGTTTGTAATCTTTAATAGGATTTGCTTTTAACCGAGCATACTCTAGAAAAGTATATTTCTTAGTGGGTCCTAAATCCCACAATGGTTTTTCCCTATTTGGGTTTCCATGTTAAATCTGGTGTTATGATGTTTATATGCTTTTGAGTTTGCATGTTTAGCAGTTTTGGTTATATTACTGAAGTATATGTTACCGAGGTTGATTCTGATGTTTTTATTGAAGATTAAGTTTGTATGATTCACCTCACCCTCTCATCTTGTTGGCTATTGGATTTGTACTTTCATTAAGTATCAGAACTATCAATTGGTATTAGAGCTTTGGACTCCTGAAGAAAAGTTTAAAGGTACTTGAGGCAAATATCCAATGATGTATAAGAGGGATGCACCGAAGTTGAACAAGTCAAGTTTCTCTACATGGCAGAAAAGGATGAAGCTACACCTATCAGGAGTTGGAGAATATGTTGTATATTATCTGGAGAATGATTTCATCACACTGAACACCTATCCATTGACAATGGAAGAGATAAAGGCAAAGCAAGAACATATCCAAGCAATGATTGAAATAACATCTGCATTGACCGACTCAGAGTTTAATGATCTAGAAGGCTGCAATGATGCAAAGGCTATGTGGGATAAGCTCATATCAATATATGGAGGAGATGAACATGTTCAAAGAGAAAAAGTAGATAGTTTAAGAGGACAACTTGAATCTATGAGGATGAATGAAGGTGAGAACATAACTCAGTACAGTACAAGACTAAAGGAGATTGTCAATCAAATCAAAGGAGCAGGTGGAACTATTGAAGAAAAGGATATAACAAGTAAGTTGTTAAGAACCCTTCTACCAGCTTATGCAATCCAAGTCTCTGCAATCAATGAATTAAGGTCTATACCTAATCTGCCGGTTTCTTTAGATGCTACTATTGGTAAGCTACATGCATTTGAGTTAAGTAACTTTGATAACAATGGATCTTTAGTAAATAAAATTGAATCTGCATTTAGTTCTTTTCATCCTGATGAATCTAATGATTACAATGAAAGAAAGTATAAGTACTCTGAAGGAGATCACAGTGGAGCAAGTGAAAGATTTCGTATGAACATGGAAGAAGTACACAAACTGTATGAGGAAATAAGAAAGCAGGAAGAGTTTGAAGCACTATTAGCCAGAAGGTTGCCGAGAGGCAAAGGTAAGTATAAAGGAAAACTACCTTTAAAATGTTTCAATTGTGATAAGATATGACATATGGCTTCTAACTGTCCTGACAAAGAATCTACTGAAAAGAGAGATTATCAAGATGACAGATAGAAAGATAATCGTTACAGAGGACACCGAGACTTTAGAAGAAGAGATAGAAAGACATGCTTAACAGCTGATGAGGAATCCAATGATGATAAATCAGATGAAACTGATACAGGGGAAGTAGTTTATGTGGCTATCAAAGATAGATCGGATGAAGAAAGGTATGAAGAAAAAGCCCTAATATCTCATGTAAATACTAATGATTCTTGGATCATAGATAGTGGATGCTCACATCATATGATAGGTGATAAACACAAGTTTGTTATGATAGAAGATTATGATGGAGCCTATGTAAGATTTGGTAATGATGCACCATGTCTAGTGAAAGGTAAAGGATCCATAACACTTCTTGACAATGCAAGATGCAATGATGTTTATTGGGTTGAAGGTTTGAAATACAATTTGTTGAGTGTAGCACAGCTAAACAATATAGGTTACCGAATAGAATTTCAGAAGGGAATTGTCAAAGTTCATGACAAGAATGAAAAGTTAGCTACTACCAGGACACAAACAAAAGGTAACATATTTCACCTTGACTCAACTCGGAACAAGTGTCTGTATGAAAAGATAGATGATACCTGGTTATTGCATAAAAGGTTTTGTCATGTAAATTTTGATAATCTGATCAAAATAAGTAAGAAGCACCGAGTAAGAGGTCTACTGAGTCTTGAAAAGCCTGAGAATGCTATGTGTCGAGGATGCCAGATGGGTAAGATGACAAGATCAAGCTTTACAAGTAAGTCTTACACTTCTAAGGGAATTTTAGATCTTGTGCACACTGGTCTTTGTGGTCCTATGAAAGTTCAAAGCTATTATGGTGATAAATATTTCATATTATTTGTGGATGACTATTCAAGGATGATGTCAGTTATGTTTTTAAAAGAAAAATCAGAAGCTTTTCAAATGTTTAAATGGTACAAGGCAAGAGTTGAAAATGAAACAGGAAGACAACTAAAATGTCTTAGATCAGATAGAGGAGGAGAGTTCACATCTGATGAGTTCAACTTATTTTGCAATGATCATGGTATTAAAAGACAAGTCTCTACACTGAGAACTCCACAACAAAATGCAATAGCTGAGAGAAGAAATAGATCTATTGTGGATTGTGCCAGAACACTGATGATTGAAAAGAAAGTGCCACAAACATTTTGGAGAGAAGCAATAAGCACATCAGTTTACACCTTGAACTGAGTACAACTGAAGAAAGGTACTTTGAAGACACCATATGAAATCTGGTATGACAAGAAACCTAATGTAAGTTATTTTAAAATCTTTGGAAGTAGATGCTATGTACACAAAGATGATAGAAATGGCAAGTTTGATTGGAAAAGTGAAGAAGGAACATTTCTAGGTTATTCTTCTAGAAGAAAAGCATTTAAATGTCTGATCAAATCATCTAACAAAATAGTAGAAACTGCAAATGTGAAAATTGATGAATTTGCAAAAAGAAATGATGAAGGAAATTCCAAAGAACCAGAAGATTATGATGAATTTTTCTATGTTCAACTGACAAGTTTTACCAAGAAAATTGTTGAAGGAAATATCTAGTTACTGAGTGATGAAGAAGATCATACAGAGCCTACTGAGCCTGTATTAGCCAAGTATGTCAAAAGGCATCATGCACCAAGTCAGATTATAGGAGATAAGGATGATCTAGTGATGACAAGGAACAAACTAAGATAGAACACATGTCTGATATTTGAATTTGAACCGAGAATAGTGAAAGAGGCATTTAACAGTAAAGATTGGATAAATGCTATGACAAAAGAGATTGACCAAATCAAGAAGAATGACACATGGACACTAATCCCAAGACCGAAGGACAAAAATGTAATCGATACAAAATGGATTTTTAGAAACAAGCTAAATGAAAAAGGTGAGGTCATTCGAAATAAAGCAAGACTAGTTTGCAAAGGTTATGCTCAAGAAGAAGGAATTAATTATGGTGAAACTTTGGCACCTGTGGCTAGACTTGAAGGAGTAAGAACATTGTTGGCATATGCTACTTTCAAAAACTTCAAGGTATATCAAATGGATGTCAAATCTGCATTTCTGAATGGAATATTAGAAGAAGAAGTTTTTATTGAACAACCTGAAGGATTTGTTGAAGACAATAATAAAGATTAGGTATGTAAATTGAACAAAGTATTATATAGTCTGAAACAAGCACCTAGAGCATGGTATGAAAGATTGCACTCTTATTTGATTAAGATTGGTTTTATAAGGACAAGTGAGAACAACAATATGTACATGAAAAATGATGAAAATGGAATACTGATCTCAGCCATATTTGTTGATGATATTATATTTTGTGGAAATGACTCTCTATGTAAGAACTTTGGAAATGAAATGAGAAAAGAATTTGAGATGTCATTAATCGGTGAGATAAAGTATTTTATAGGTTTACAGATACTGCAAATGAAAAATGTGATTTTTATTACTCAATCCAAGTACATAAAGGAAATCTTGAAGAAATTTGGAATGGAGGATTCAAAACCAGTAAGTACTCCTATGACTACCAACTATAAACTATCAAAGAATGATGAATTTGCATCTATTGATGAGACACTTTACCAATCCATGATTGAAAAGCTACAATATGTTGTTCACAGCAGACCAGACATAGCACATGCAGTAGGTATAGTTGCAAGATTCTTTGCAGATCCCAAGGAAACACACATGACAGCAATCAAAAGAATTTTTAGATACTTGAAAGGCACAAAGGATTATGGCTTAGCATATCAGAAAGGAAAAGCACAAGTGGAGGAGCTTTATTTTTAGGAGAAAGACTAGTGAGTTGGCTTAGCAAGAAACAAGGATGTGTTTCACAGTCAACAGCAGAAGCTGAATACGTTGCTGCAACATTGAATTGTACAAACATAGCATGGATCAAACAACTGTTGGAAGGAATAAATGAAAAAGTTACCAAGCCAATAACTATATTCTGTGACAATAATAGTGTCATTAACATTTTGAAGAATCTTGTTATGCACTCTAAGACAAAACACATCTCTATTAAATATCATTATCTTAGAGAAGAAGCTCAAGAGAAGAAAGTGGTGTTGGAGTATGTTAGCACAAAGGAACAAATAGCAGATATCTTTACCAAGCCACTACCAAGGGACACTTTTGAATATCTCAGAAGTAAGGTAGGGGTCCTACCCCTATCTTCTACTCACTGACCGAGTTCGGTGAAAGCATCAATTCAATGACTCTATCGAATATCTTAAGAGTTGATGTTGATTTACACACTTTAGGATGTTTTCTAAAGGTGTGCAGGAAATAATGGAGGATACAATACAGGGAACAGGAATTGAAGACAAAATGCTCTGACTGAGACTCAGTTGATACACAACAGTAGGAAATCACTTCATATAGGAAGAAATTATGTTTTAGTTCTTTACTTTTTGGCATTGTTGTCAAAGGGGGAGAAGACTGATTAAAAAGACTGAAACTGAAGATTGAAAAAAGGGGGAGAAGACTGAAGAAAATAGGAGAAGTCTAATGTATGGGGGAGAAGTCTGTTGATAGCAAGAGAGCATTTCAGCATTTCAGAATCACAGCAATCCAAATCTTTTTAAGGTCAAATCAATTGGTTTTGCCATCAATGCCAAAGGGGGAGATTGTTGGCATTTGGCATTATAACAAACAATGGGAGATTGTTGGCATTTCAATAAGGATATTGAGAAGGTTGTTGCTGATTATGGATATAACTGATTAAGGATGTTTACTGTCTTGATATTATTATTTTGTTATTGATGTCAAGAAATTGATTTTCTAATTTAGTATGATGTTGCCATATCTTAAGAAGTATGATTTGAAGAGTATAAAGATGTCGGTAAAAGACATAGAAAGAATATGATGAATAAGGGGATGAATAAGGTATTAAATGGGCAACTATTACCGAGTCAGACAATGATGAGATCATGATGTTTAGATTGTTTTAACATCATACATATGTTGTAAATTGTAAGGATAATACTATACTATGTTACCAAGCAAAGAACCTAGTTGGTAAACCCTAAGGAACCTAGTCGATAAACCCTAAGGTTATCGCTATCGGTTGATGAAGGAAGAATGTCTACCGAGTGAAGTTTAGTATTCACCAAGTTATTACCGAGTTGTAACCGAGTTGTAACAGAGTACATTAAATGGTTACATGCGTTATTTAATGAAGGAAGCTGATGAGCTGGAACTGATTAAATGATTGGTATGTCGTGCATGAAGTTTGTTAATGAATCTATGGCAGAGGAAAATTGGCATGAAGATCTACAGCTCAGATTGAACTACAATACCCTAGCACAAGTTCTAAGAAATGTATGCAAGTTCCAAGGTAGAGTAAAACATTTTCAGATCGAAGGATACATTGAACCTGGTCAAAGTTTGAAGATCTGATGGCAATGATTGATCATGGGAAATGTGATCAAGGAGATTAAGTGGTTGGCAAATTGTTTATAAATAGGGAACTATTGATAAACAATGTATGCAGGCAAATGTATGCACAGGGATGCTACAGAATGATTACTGAGCATAGAAACTTGAAGACCTATTTGAATAACAAAGTATAGAAGCCCAACAGATGGACAAGATTAGTTCTATGTCTAGATTGTATTGAGAAAATAAGAATCTGCTTTAGCATTTTAGATGTGAAGTTGCAGATAGATGTTTATTACTATTATTTTGTGAAGTGATAGAAAATATCTTAACCAAGTGGACTTAACAATCTTATTTGTAAAACCCTCTAGCAAGGTGACATTCTGATTGAGTGTTTGAAATCCTTTAACAAGGTCACTTCTAACAAGGTGAAGATCCTAACAGATCTGAGGGAAATCCCTTAACCGGGTCACATCTAGCAATGTGTTTGTAATCTTTAATAGGATTTGCTTTTAACCGAGCATACTCTAGAAGAGTATATTTCTTAGTGGGTCCGAAATCCCATAGTGGCTTTTCCCTATTTGGGTTTCCACATTAAATCTGGTGTTATGAGGTTTATGATATTTATATGCTTTTGAGTTTGCATGTTTAGCAGTTTTGGTTATATTATTGAAGTATATGTTACCGAGGTTGAATCTGATATTTTTATGGAAGATTAAGTTTGTATGATTCACCCCCCTCCATCTCATCTTGTTGGCTATTGGATCTGTACTTTCATTAAGTATTAGAACTATCATCTTGAACATTATTAAGAAAATCCTAGAGGAAAATAAAAGGTCTTGGGACCAAAAGTTAAAATTAGCTCTATGGGCTGACAGGGTTGTTGTCAAGAGAGCAATTGGGGTTTCACCTTTTGAATTGGTTTATGGCACACAATCTAGGGTGCCAGTCAATAATCTTCTTCTAGTGTATAAGCTCCTTGAAGATGAAGACATGGAGTTATCTAAACCTATGGAAGACCAGATGATTCAAATGGTGGAGGTAGAAGAAATTAGAACTTTGGCTCACAAGAGGAATTTGAAGATTCAATTGCAGTCCAAATATCTATTTGACAAAAGGACCTTGTTGAGAAAGTTTCAAATTGGTGATGTGGTTCTTCAATGGAATGCAGAAGGACAAGATAAGGGAAAACACAAAAAATTTGAGTCACTATGGATAGGCCCCTCTATGGTTTGTGATCTTAATGGAAAGGATTCATATTTTTTGCAGAATATGAATGATGAGGTACAGGAATTTCCAGTGCATGAACAATTCCTAAAACATTACTTCTCTTAATGTCCATGCATAGTAGGTCCTAGTCTGTACATATTTAGGTTTTCTTTTGTTGCTGTTTTTTAGGCTTGTGTTTGGTCTATTCTCTAGAGAGTTTCTGAATTCTTGTGTTGATCTTGCAATCAACCATTCCCAGTCAGAGCCGCTATTATTAGTATTTAAAAATTGGGTATTCTTGTCCCATATTTGGCTAGAAGTATGCCAAAAATGTGTTTAGCTTGGCTTTGTTACCTCTGAGTTTCTTGGGCCAGATGAGGGTTTAAGGTTTTTGAAATTCTAACCCTTCCTATGTTTGAAAAACCCTTATGTTCTATTTATGCATTACTTTTGCCACTTAAAGAAGGGTCGGTTTATCGTTAAAAGTGTTCCCCCATAGGTTTTCCCTAGGTGGTCTTTCATAAATTTTTCAAAAATTATGCATTTTCCTATGTTTTGTTCTAATGTTTGTCGGTCTCCTTAAATGGTATGCAACTCATTGTTAATCTTACGGTTGTCATTGTTTCGCTAGGCAAAGATGCTAGCAAGTTAATGTTCATGAAATGGCGAAAAGGCTAGGTGGGTGCGACTAGATGGATTGACCGTCAGATTAAAGGACTACATCTTGTTTTAAATCCAATGGCTTGCATTGATTCGCTAGCCCAAAGTGCATGAGATTTACCCTTTGCGAAGTAGCGAAAGACTTGGCGGGTCCGAGAGGTGAGTAAGGTAATTGGTTAAAGGATGATTAGCTCAAGAAAGATCAATGGATCACGTTGATTTGCGGCCTAAAGATACCCATTGTTTAGCTTTTGTGAAGTTGCGAAAAGGTGGAGGACCCGGCAGAGGTGGTCACGGCAAAGGTAACCGGCAAGCAAGTTGCCAAGATCCAACAGTCATCACTGCTTCGTGAAGATAATTGGCCTGAGATTTAAGCTCTACAAAATAGCAAAAGGGTTGGTGGGCCCAAAGGATAGGCAGGTCATAAAGTTTTAAAGGCTGATTAAGTATGATTTAATTGAACGATTGTCATGGATTCGTAGCCTAAAGTCAAGCAAAGATTAATGTTCGAGAAATAGTGAAATGATGTGGCAATCACATGATGGTTGACATTGCAGGATAGATGGGTTATTTCATGGAAAGAATTAGTAACTTGTCAAAGACACATGGCTCCAAAGGGTAGTTGAGGGCCCGCCTTGGTTCAACCAGTAGTTATGTTGAGAATGGTGAAGTAGAACACGTGGCGACTTCAGAATGGAACCTTGTGGAACTTCCTGCACAAATAGCCGACTGCCACATGGCGTTTGTTAACAGGTGATGCAATAAAGCCAGTGGTCTCTGAGTTAAAGGGACCACTTGGAAGGTCTAAAGCGTGTTAAATGGTGTTCATCTCATGGTCGATCCAATGGTTGTCATTATTTCATAGCATGAAGATGCCTGCAGTTTAGTCTCTGTGAAATAGCAAGAACCATTAGCCATCATGGTTAAGTACGGTTAGTTAAGAAGACTAGCAGTCACTGCAGGAGGTGTAGACACCTAAAAATGGTCAACACTTGCAGAGTCATACTTTAACATTTGCGCATTGCCTCATTTTACGTTTTTGCGTCGCATTAACATTTCTCCTATGATTCGTACTTGGTTTTTATCATTTACGAACATCGAGTCTTTCTTCTACATTCTTCCTTTATCTGGCTCTCGAATTTGGTCTTGTCGACAACACTATCCAGTCATGATTTTAATCGATCTTATCCTATTGCATCAATGTGCGTGCTTATTTGTCATCATTTTGGACATCGTCAATCCTAATTAGGGTTTTTTCCTCTTGTCAATCTTGCGATCAATTTGTCATCGATCGTTGTCCTCTTATCAATCTTGTCATCTGGCAATCGATTTATCATCAATCCTTATCATTTTTGCCATTTAATGATCGATTTGTCATTGGTCATTGTCATGTTTGATCTTGTCATTTTGTGATCGATTTGTCATCGATCGTGGTCATTTTCAATATTGTCGTTTTGCAATCTATTTTGTCATCAATCGTCGTTCTTTTCAATCATGTCAATTTGGATCAATTAGTCATTGTTCCTCGTCAATTGGCGCATTTTCTCAATCAAATCATTTATCACATTGGTCATTTATCAATCCAAAATCAAATCATGATCGAGTCAATTATCTTTCATCAAGACCTAATTCATCTTCTAGGGTTTCATGATTTAATCATTTAACCTTGTGTGTGTCATTTCTTCCTTTAGGATTAATAAATTGTTTATTTATCCTAAGTCTTCTCATTGCAATTAAATGTTCATTTAATTGGCTAATTATTCCTTTTTGTGAATTAATTAATAAATGACAAATTATTAATTAATTTACCTAATTTCTAATTTCCATCAATTTCCTAATTTCTTAATTTTCTAATTCCTAATTTCAATTTCCTCCTATTTCTTTAATTCCTAATTTCAATTTCCTCCTATTTCTCTCCTAAATTCATGTAAATGACATGTCAATTTGTCATAAATTTGTCATAATTGACAATCAATCAATTTTGACATAGAAGTTGTCATAATTTGTCATAAATTATCAATGAACAAATTTTGCATAGAAAGTGCATAATTTGTCATAATTTGTCATAATTGACATAATTGATTTGCAATTTCCATTTGAATTGAATCATGCTAATCTTGTCATCTCTCCAATTCTTCTATAAATTGGATGATCTTCATCAATCAAGGCTAATAATTGGTAATCAAACTATCAAATTTACACTTCTAGTACTCTTGATCAAAAATCTCGTCTACTTGCTTTCAATCATGTATGTGCACTTGTAGGTGAGATCCACAACCAAATCATTTGAAGAGGAAAGAAGAACAATGGAGCCGCATGAAGGAGCATTCAAATCACATCTTTGGTTTGCATAATCTTTGCTTTTGAATGATTTTATTTCATGTCTCTATTCAGTGTTGTTTAGGATAGATCATTGCAATGAATGCATTTGTGATTGAGCTATTACGTTTATCTTGTTTTGTGATGATTTCCTATTTCCTAATGTACATTAATTGGAAAACCTGACGTGAACACTAACCTTCTAACCTCTTTATGGTGTTTTGAGTGCTCTCAAGTTGATTTGCAGGCCAAAAAACCCAAAAACAGGGTCGTGCAGGGTTTTCTAGAGACTTCTGCGCCTGTGTCCTGCATCCTGCACCTGTGTTGAGCATTCTGCACCTATGTTGAAGACATTCTGTGCTTGTGTCCTGCATTCTATGCTTGTGTCATGGGTTCTACGCCTGTGTAAAGTCCAGAACAGGGGTAAAAATGCAGTGTTTTATTTGAAATTTGTTTAGTTTTTGCATTTTGTTTTCTGTGCTTTGGATTTTGGTACTAATTATCTGTGTAGAATCTTGGCATACGTATGGAAAAGACAATAAATCAAACTACTAACATGTGTTATGTAGAATCGATAGTCAAAGACAACAAATCAAACTCCTAACTTGGGTTTTGCAGGTTGCCTTGGAGAAACAACTAAACTTGGTGTTTGTCTTTAAATGTTTTAGGCACCTAGTGATTTTTTTAAATAGGATGGAATGAATCTATGCTTGATTTGATTGTTGAGTGTGACATTGGAGTAGGAGAGTATTCTCTCATCCTTTTAGGGTGATCAGAAATCCAGATCTTCGATACCATGCTTTTGTCTTTGATTGTGTGTCTCCTTTAGAGGGCCTGCCTTCCTGACCACTTTGCTTTTGCAAGCAAGTGATAATCTTGAGAAGGGAACGACCCAAAGTGAGTATGGCTAGAATTCCTTGGCATTCTAACTCATTATAAAAAAATACCCGATGAGCGAAAGCTTTGAAGGAAGTATTACGTGGGAATTGCAGTTACTTGGGAAGTGATGACCCTTGGACTCTTTCTCATATCAACATCTAAGTAGGGCCTCTTGGTCTAAATCATGCTTGTGTGACTACATTTGTTTGGTATCTTGATGGGCTTAATGTCTCAATCATGCTTGCGTGACATCAAGGAGTAATGCTTAACAGAAATCCTTACTAAACACCTTGTTTTTAGAGGCCAAAAAACCATTCTAGTTGCTTGAGAAGGACAAATTCAGATACTTGGAAGAGATACTAAGTTCGCCATGGGGAGATTTCCATGGGGACTGATGCTTGGCTGGCCTGAGAAGTGAGTGCCATCGAGGGGAGCCCGTGGGGTCAAGCATCTATGTATTCTCCTTGAATCCCATAATGAGTCTACCTCTCAAGTACCTAATGTCCTTGCCTACCATAAGAAATGTGGGAATGAGCATGATTGTATTGAGTCTAAGTTGCAATATCTTGTATTCTTTTCTTGTCAAAAGTTGAATTGCATCCCATTTCAAAAAGAAAAACAGATTGATCCAACATAAGTTTAAACACAAGAGACATTCATCCAACAAAAGTTTATCAAGATTCAGAATTCATCTTCAAACATGGTTGTCAAATATTGTTCAAAATCTTGTCTCAACATTCATGTCACTTACATTTAAGTTCATCCTAGGTTGCATTTTGCAAAAGTCATTGTCAAGTACCAAGGTTAGGTTTCACCTAAGTCATATTCCTTTGCATATCAATAAGAGTCATCCATTTGCATATGTCCTCTTGCATCAAAGTCATATCATTGTCATTCATTCATATTTGCATACCCTAGGTCTCTTCATTAATCTTAGGTCATTATCATATCATATTAAGGTCACTTGCATAGTAATGTCCCTTTGCATATAGTGGCAAAATTAGGTTTTGTCATACTTGAGTAATCCTAATCTTTGATGCAACCCTAAGTCATTGTTAAGAAGTCTAGACCTTATCAAATCTTTTGTCCTTTTGTCATCAATATCATTTGGTCAAACCTAGCTTATTATCCAAGCATATAGGGGAGACTTTGTCATTTGTCCTTTTGTCACTTACGTCCTTTTGTCCTTTAAGGTCTAGATATCATTCCAATTTCCTAAGGGTCCCTCTCTTAGATTTGCATTTCAAAAGTTTGTCAAAATCTTCAAAAACAACCAAAAACATAGATTGCATGATCATCTATATAGTTTGCATTTAGTTGCATATCATACATTATCGTTGAAAATTCCAAAAACATTGCATTTGCACAAGTGACATGCCTGTTGAGACAAGATCAAAATCTAAAAAGATGGGCGAACCAATGTATCAACCCATGGACAACATAGCAAATTCGCAGTTTCAAACCAGTGAAACAGTAAAAATTGAAGGTTCATCAAACACATCTCTACCACCATATGGAACGGTTCAACTTGGGCCACCTCCATTATATGAACCAGTGTTTGTACCTATGAAACCAGGACATGGGAGTGTTCCACCAACTCCAAGAGGAAGTGCGCCTTTCAATTTGAATCAACCACACCTGCAACATGACATTCAAAATCAAACATTATATGAAGAACAAACCCTCTCACAAGGATTTGGTTCAGATCAAGGCTTTCACCAAGAAACGAATCCAAATGTCCAACCAGATTCCTCATCCGATTCTGATACTTCTAATGATGTTGACATGTTCCTTCAAGATCTGAAGATAACAAAAAAGATGGATAAGTTCTTGAACAAAGTCTTTAAGATGTTTCCACAAAAGTATCTTAACATGATGAGTAATGTGACATCTTCAAGTGACCAAATCAATGTGCAAGAACAACAAGGTGGTGAGTTGTTAAGTTTTTCCCTGCATCCAAATGAAGAAAATGCACAACAAGCAACTCAACCTACCTTGATGAGTAAACATGCTTCAAAGGCATTGACAGTGACTATTCCTCAAAAGTCATCATTTGAAACGATAAATAATCCACTATTCAACACAACACCTGTAACGCAAGATCAAATGAAGAACATGCAAGTATTCACAGTTGTCCCTCAACAAGAAGTGGTTCCTTACATGCATAAAGTGGGATCAAAATCTAAGATGCAGGAAAGCTTCACAACTGGAATGCCTAATGTCACCAATGTCCAAAATAATTCCACGATGCAACAAAGTTCTTATGTCTCGTTAAGTTCAATATCTTTGCCGAATACTATTGCGACAAATCCTTCAATAATGGCAACACAAAGAGCTACAGATAGTGGTTTGCACCAACAACAATTGTTGCAACAATTGAGTAATATACAAAAGGTAAAATCAAATGTGCAAACAAGTAATGTGCAACAACAACAATTTCACATTCGACAACAAATTGCAGCGCCTTCGGCACCATTACAAGTTAATGCAAACTTGCAACCATCACAATGGATTGGACAAACAACACAGCAAGTTAATGCAAGTGCTATACCCCATCCTAAGGAGAAGCAACAAAAAGCGCCTAAACAAAGTTTTTTACAAATGATGGGATATACACCACGACAACAATTGGCACAAAGTCAACAAGTTCCAATTCGTCAGCCTCAACACCAACATGTGCCACAATATGTGCCAAGGAAAGCAAGCTATCCTACTTTACAACCGCAATTGGCGCCTGTGCAATATCAACAACCTACTCAATTGCAATATCAACCTAGGCTCCAAGAAGCACAACAACAAGGTCAATATCAAGGCATAGCACAACCGCAGCAACAAGAGATGTATCAAGAACTTTATATGCCGAAAACACCAAAAATGGCCATTTCAGAGTATCAACAACCGATCGGAAATGCGATGTATCGACAAAGGATACCAACTGGGATTAATGATGGACCTCTAAATTTTGATACAATTGCGCAACAACTTGAGAAGTTGCAACGAAAAGTTGACGCATTAGAAACTAAAGGAACAAAGAAGTTGTATAAGATCAAGATTTATGTCCTAATCCATTTGACAAGAGTGTACACATGCCTCCATTCCCTAAGCATTTTGAGGCACCTAATTTTGAGAAATATAAAGGGAATGGCAATCCAAAAGATCACATTCGAGAATTTTTTGTGGCATGTACTGAGGTAAGCTATGAAGAGACGTATTTAATGCACTTATTTGCACGAAGTCTCACGGGACAAGCTATGGATTGGTATTCACATTTGCCGGGAAATATAAAGACTTGGTCTGAATTGGCTCAAAAGTTTTTATCTCATTTTGCGTTCAACATCGACAGTGATGTGACCATGTCAGATTTATGCAACACCAAGCAAAAGGAAGGTGAATCATTAGTGACTTTCTTGCAATGATGGCGAAGCTTGTATAGTCGTTCTTCTCTTGATATACCTGAAGAACAACAAGTGAATCTGTTTATCCAGAATTTGGTCCCAGAAATGATGTATGAGCTAAAGTTGAAAAGTCCCAGTACTATAGAGAAACTTATTAAGAAGGGAATGAGCATTGAAACAGCTCTGGTAGCTAAAGGAATTTTCAAGCTCAATAAAGACAATGACAATACCAATTATTCGGGGGATAGAAACAGATTTTGGTATAAGAACAAGAATGTCACTAATGATGGAGTTGTTGATGCAAGAGCGGTGAATGCAAATCAACCCCCATTCATGATCAAGAAATTGAGTGTTCCTAATATGTCAACTATGGAACAAAATCAAGCACCAATGAGCAATGTTACTCAATAGTCGCAATATCAATAACATGCTCAACAACAACATACTCAACAACGAGGCCAACAACAAAACTAGCAGCGCAAACCCTTCCGATCGCGGGATGGGCCTCCTCGACAATTTACGCCATTGAGAGAGCCTATTGAATCAGTAATGAGACAATTGATACAAGAAAAATTTATTAAGCTACCAGATATCAAGGCAGAACCAGCGGTAAAACCACATTGGTGGAATGATAATGCATACTGTGAATATCATTAGTCTAAAGGACACAAAACTGCATCCTATTTCCAATTGAAACACATGATTCAAGATTTATTAGAGAAAGGAGTAATTGAGGTAGATCCACCCCATCCGACCTCTAACACTGATCATACTATTTTCAAAACTCCTTTGCTTGATCATGACAAGGGTAAAGCGTCTTCTTCCAACTCTGCCCAAACGGCCAATTATGCAAGTTCTGGTTATAATAATGTCATTAATTGTTTTCGCGCATCAACTGAGTATGTTTCTACCTTGAGAATAAAGGGACAAGATCCTTCTTGTGCAGTCACCACTCATCGATCCAAGATAGTCTTGAAAGGAGCTCCTGCAGCTCCTCCCAAGCCAACTCCTGCAAGTCAGTATAATCTTTTGGATCACCTAGGAAAGACACCTACACAAATATCAATCCTTGAGTTATTGAAAATGTCTCCCATGCATTGTGCAGTCCTGGATAAAGCTTTAGTTGAGTCCACTGTTCTGACAGATATTGATGTTAACCAATTTCAAGCCCGGATTGGACATTTAGCCATTTCCCAAAATGTCGCATTTTCTGACAATGATATCTCACCTGACAAGTTCCCTCACAATGATCCTTTACACCTTGAAGTCTTTGTTCATAACTGCAAAATCCGATGAGTCTTGATAGATGGCGGAGCGGGTCTTAATATTTGTACTTTGAGAGTGGTTATTGGCCTTGGGTATACAGAACATGACATTGATGCTTCTAAAAGAATAACAATCAAAGCATATGATGATGTTGAGTGCCCATCCAAAGGGATAATTACATTGCCTATCAGAGTTGGTCTAGTGATAGAAAACACTTTCCTGCAAGTCCTCGACCTTGATCTCCCTTATAATATGATCCTTGGCCATCCATGGATTCATGCAATGAAAGTAGTTCCATCCACCTATCATCAATGTTTGAAATATCCTTACAATGGAACTGAGATAACAATTCCTGGAGATCCTAATCCATTTCAATTTTGTGCTACTCTAAAGGATACCCCTCAGCAGCAAGTCCCAGTCAACAGAGAGTCCAAATCACATAGCTATGTGGATCCTAATCAATTGTTAGAGGCTGTCAAAGGAAAATTGAAGATACAAGACCAAGGATGTGGAGAATATTCAGTGGATCAGACATTCCTCATCGGGAATTTGCCAATATCTCCAAAATCATATGGCAAACCGCATTTATTGCAAAAGGATCCTAAGGTCGTTATTCAATATCAGCCTCCTACTACATTTACAAGATGGGGTGAACTTGACAAAGAAACTGTAGATGATGATGTCATAGATTGGCTTTATAAAGATCCAACTGAGACCCCACCTGTCAGGTTGCCAGTGGAACGATATGGCAAAGGATTTACTATGCTGCAAAAGAAAGGATATGATGGTTGCAGTGGCTTAGGCCTGAACAACAATGGAAGGCTAGAACCTGTCATACCCAAGAGACAACCTCCAACTTTAGGGTTAGGTTTTGTACCATTGCAAATTGGATCCACATCTACCAAAATACCCATATGTAGAAAAGGGCGTGATTCTGATGATGAAATAACACCTGAGGATCCCCGACCCGAAACTGATTCTAATGAATGGGAGTGGAGTTCTTTTTCTTCTAGTTCCTATGCCCTCAATAATATTTTCATTGACCCTGATAATTTGCCTATGGAAGACAAACATGAAATAACTCCTCTTCCTAAAACCTGTCCTCATGCTTGGATAGAGACATTTTGGGATCCAAGCTCCGAATCCGATACAAGCAGTTCGCATAGTGACACTATAGATGTTCATATCTTTACCATATCAGCCCTCTCTCTCCTTACAACTGATGATGACATGCCCCTCATCTATCCCCAGCTTATCCAACATGACCAACAAGAACCGCTCACATTGGACTGTTTTCAAAATGATGAAGAAATTGCAGAATTCCTTGGACTACGGGAAGGCATACCACAAGGTGATCACAAGGAAGGATTTGCTATTGACCTGGATTCCACGGCATATTTTGGGGAGTCAACTCCCTCTTCTAGTCATCAAAATGAAAAAAGAAAAGAAATAGTAAAAAATCAAAAGAATAGATTTTTGGGTGAAAACTGTAAGGCACTCTCTGATCATACAAAAGTAAAAAGAAAAGACGTACCTACGGGTGAAAACCTCTTTGAGGTGCCCAAAGGTGGAAGAGTGGATATACCCCTATCAAGTCAGGACAAATCAACATTACTTGTGGAAATGACCGAGGAAATAAATTTGGGTACACCTCACAACCCCAAGGTCATTCATTTTGCTGCTTCCCTCTCACAACAGGAAAAAATAGATTTTGTCAATTTCTTTCTTGAGAAGAAGATCAGCTTTGCATGGTCCTATGCAGATATGCCTGGCCTTGATCCAAAATTGGTTCTTCATCATTTGCCACTAAAAGTGGATACCAAGCCTATCAAATAGAAACTTAGAAAGATGCATCCTCAGGTGGCTCTTTTGGTCAAAGTGGAATTAAAAAAATTGCTAGATGTGGGCTTCATCAGACCCATTGATTATGCAGACTGGATTTCAAATTTAGTGCCAGTTAGAAAAGTAACTGGGGGTATCAGAATCTGCACAGATTTTAGGGATCTCAGTAAAGCATGCCCTAAAGATGATTTTCCATTGCCAAACATAGACATCATAGTGGACATGACGGCTGGATATGAGATGCTTTCATTAATGGATGGTTTCTCCGGCTATAACCAAATTCGCATTGCTTCTGAAGATCAACATAAGACAGCATTCATCTGTGCTTGGGGTACCTACTATTGGAATGTGATGCCCTTCGGTCTTAAAAATGTAGGCGCAACATATCAAAGAGCAATGACGACAATTTTTCATGATTTCATGCACACTCTGATGGAGGACTATGTTGATGACTTGTTATGCAAATCTGTCACTAGAGATAGTCATCTGGCCATCCTGGGCCCAATCTTTGACCGAATGGAGACCTATAAACTCAGGCTCAATCCAAAGAAGTGTGTCTTTGGTGTCACAACTAGCAAATTACTAGGATACATTGTTTCTCACCGAGGCATTGAGGTCGACCCTGCCAAAGTCAAAGCAATAATGGATATGCCTCCGCCTTCAAATCTCCGGCAATTAAGAAGTCTGCAAGGAAAGCTCCAGTCAATCCACCGCTTCATAGCTCAGTTGGCCAACAAATATCATCCATTCCAACATCTATTGCATAAAGGTGTCACTTTCAAATGGACTGAGCAATGTCAATCAGCCTTTCAAGCTCTTAAAGAATATTTGTTGTCGCCACCTATTCTAATGCCTCTGATAGATGGAAAGCCATTTTTACTGTATATTTCTGCAACTGAAATGGCATTAGGAGTTCTCTTGGCCCAACAAGATGAGAATGGCATAGAGCGAGCTATTTACTATATCAGTCAGACACTGGTAGGCTATGAGCTAAATTATTCAACTATTGAAAGGGCATGCTTAGCAATGGTGTTTGCAATGCAGAAACTCCGACATTATATGCTAAGCCACCGAACATTGTTGGTTGCAAAAATTGATCCTTTAAAATATTTACTTAGCCGGATAGCTTTGACGGGTCACCTAGCAAAATGGGTCATGATTCTTAGTGAATTTGAGATTGAGTATATGGAGTGAAAGGCCATAAAAGGACAAGTCATAGCAGATCAACTTGCAGAGGCTCTTATTTCTGATGATCATCCCATGTTGACTGATTTTCCAGATGAATCAGTCTTTGCTTTCACATCATCTAATGAATGGAAGTTATACTTTGATGGGTCCCATACCAAGTTTGGGTCCGAAGCAGGCATCTTGTTTGTCACCCCTCAAGGTGATGCTATTCCAAAGTCTTACAGAATAACTTTCCCCTGCACCAATAACATTGCAGAGTATGAAGCACTGGTTACAGGACTCCAAGTAGCAGTCCACTGGAATGTCAAGCATTTGCAAGTCTATGGAGATTCTCAATTAGTCATCCGACAAGTGAATGATGACTACGAAACAAAAGATGAAAAGCTTATTCCCTATAAGCATATGGTAGATTTCTTCAAGACCAAGTTCACGGCTATCCATTTCAATCAAGTTCCAAGAATGCAAAATAAGTTGGCAGATGCGATGGCTACGATTGCTTCCATGTTGAATATGCCAAGCAATATGGACAAATGTGAATTTTTAGTTGAACAATTGCTGGTTCCTTCTTTTGACATTCTGACAGCGGATGTGATGTGTGTTCTTGTTGGTCCCAACTCCCCATGGTACAATGACATCTATCAATATTTAAAATCCCAAACCTTACCACCCAACCTTTCCGCTAACCAACGCCGAGCCTTTATCCGACAGACAGCCAAATATGTCATCATCGCCGACACCCTTTACCGCCGTTCCTTTGACCATACCCTCCTCAGGTGTTTGGATTCTGACGAAGCACAAATGGCTTTACATGAGGTTCATGATGGTATATGTGGGGGCCATTTCAATGGTCTAAGCTTAGCTAAAAAGTTGATTCGTGTTGGGTATTATTGGCCCACTCTGGAAAAAGATGTTCATGATTTTGTTAAGAAGTGCTACAAATGCCAGATTCATGGAAACTACATTCATGCACCAGCCCAAGAGCTTCATTCTGTCATATCTCTGTGGCCTTTTTCTCAATGGGGATTGGATCTTATTGGCAAGATTCACCCGACCTCTGCAAATGGACACAAGTTCATCATTACAACCACAGAGTATTTTACAAAATGGATTGAGGCTATCCCCATGACCTATATCACGGGTGTCCAAATTTCAAAATTCTTGCTGAATTATATCATATGCCGGTATGGGGTTCCCCTTGCCATAGTCATTGATAATGGTCGTCCTTTCAAGAATAAAGATGTTAAAGAGCTTTGTGCAAAGTTTCATATCCAACACCGTTTCTCCAGTCCATACTATCCACAAGGGAATGGTCAAGTTGAAGCATCAAATAAAACCATTATCAAGATCCTGAAAAAGGTTGTCAATGATGTTGGTCGAGATTGGCATGTACAGCTGAATCCAGCACTATGGGCTTATCGCACTTCTATCCGCACACCTACTGGCGCAACACCTTATTCCTTGGTGTATGGTGCAGAAGCTATTTTACCTTTGGAGGTGGAGATTCCTTCCTTGCGTGTTTCCTTACAACATTTGATTGATGACGAGACACACAGAGTCTCTCGCCTGCATCAGCTTGAGATGTTGGATGAGAAACGTTAGACAGCTCTGACACATTTGCAAGCATATCAAAACCGTCTCCGTCGCTCTTATAATAAGAAGGTCAAAGGGTGACACTTCGAAGTCGGAGACCTAGTTTTAAAGGCAAACCCTAAGAATGCACAGTCTACTGACATCATCAAAGGTAAATTTGAACCTAATTGGGTTGGTCCTTTCATAGTAACTGCAGCATATGGCTCGGGGGCATATCAGCTTGCTACCCTGGAAGGTGAACCTCTATCCTATCCTATAAACAGCATGCATCTTCGCAAGTACTGGGCATAATTTTCTATCAGTACTTCTTCAAATATGATCCTGAAAAATTACAAAAAAATTGAAAAAAAGAAAGAAAATATAGAAAAAAAAAAAATCAAAAAAATGAAAAATACAATAAAAAGAAAAAAAGAAAAGAAAAGAAAAAAAAAAGCAAAAAAAAAAAGAGCAAAGAAAAATGATTCGCCCTCTAGTGAAAATCTGGCAAACAGGCGCTTGGGGCAAGTACCTTGGTGAAAACCTGGCAAACAGGCGCCATGTGTAAAATGAGATCGTTGCTCCGTCATCTATCATGACCTCTAAGCTATGCTTTTTTCTCGGGTGGTTTCTCATGTCTATCTTTGTCTTGACCTGATGTCCTATTCCAGGCTCGTTATTGGTCAACATCATTGTCTTACATACCCCAGTTCTTTGTCCATATGTTTTGATCTCAGTCTATGTATTTCTTTCCGATGCACATTGGGTGCGTTCCCTTGTCATGATCGATCACTGGAACTTTTGCATTTAAAAACGTCCTAAAATAATTCACAATAAAAATTGAAAAATGTCTTGAAGAAAGATCATAAAAATTGAATAATGTCCTAAAAAAATCAAAAAGAAAAAAATCATATAATGTCCTGAAAAAAATCATAAAAAAATTTAAAAAAGTCCTGAAAACAGTATCTAAAAATTGAAAAAATGAAAATCCCTAAAAATCATAAAAAGTCTTGAAAAAATGACCACAAAAACATTTCAAAAACATTAAAATCCAAAAACAAGCATTTTGTCCATAAGGATCTCTTTTTGTGCATAGACAGATCACTGAGCATACATCCAATGACACACAATCGCACACTACACTTTAATGAAATCATGCATTAACAGATGAACTTTTTCATCTCAAACCAAACATTCAAACTGATCCGAATTGTCATATCAATCAACCTCCAAATCATTTGTCCTTGTCTAATATCATGGGTCTTATACAGGGTGTGGTATACTCAAAACCAGACTGTGTCCTGTCTTAGATGGGGTACCGCATTCCCTGAAACCAGACAGCATGATCGTCCTATCAGCACTTTCAGCTTTTGACAACAAAGACCAAGGTGTTTGTTTGATTTGTTGGAATTTATGCATCTTATCTTTTTACTGATTTATCTTTGGCTTTGATCATGTTCCTATGTTGCTTGATGATGTCACTGAGTGATTTAGAGTGACCGGGATGGATCATGGTCCTTTTCTTTTTGATTATGATTGTTGTTTGTCTGTGATGTGTCTGTCTTTTGCAAAAAAGGGTTGCATTTCAGTTCTGGCCTTCAATGCCATGATGCTACGCATCCATTTTGCTATATCAAAATAAAGGTTCTCACCTACAAAGTGCATTTCTGAAAGCAAGTTTTCTTCATCTTTCACTATCTTCTATCTCCTTTCTTCTTACTAACATTTCTTCCATCAGTTCGGATAGTCAGTTTAGTTTAGTGCTCCGATTTCCCTGCACACATATGCTACATCCTGCATCCATTTGGTTAGTACATTTGCATTACATTCGCATCATATCAAGCATCTTATCCATTTCATATTATAAATGCATCAAAAATGCATAAGCAAAAAAATATATACATCCATACATATTCCACAAAGGTACATAAACAGTGCATAAGTCATCCATACAGGGAAAATCACATAAGTCATTTGCATCTCATCATATTGATGCATATCATATCATATGTCACAATAATATCAGAGTATAAAATCGGACTGTCTGTCCTAAGTATGGCCCGCAGGCTGACTACAAAATGTCAAAATACATAATGTCCACTATCTGTCTAAGGAGCACGTGGCTCTATCACTGGGTGCTCCCTCGGTCCTCCTCATCCTTGCAAGGTCTTGCGGATGATGTCCCTCCTGGTCCTGGCTGTGGTGGTCTCATCGGTCCACTCACCCCCATGCTGCTCAATGACCTCCGAGAGCGTGCCCTGCTCTCTATCCTCGATTGTGCCCGATATGAAGGTGCTCTCTGCTCTGGTGGAACTACACTCTCATATAGTGTCCTCCAATGGCGTATCTCCTCTCCGATCTCTACCAGCATTTGTCCTAGCTCCCGTACACTGGCATCCCGAATCGACCCAATATACTCAGTGACTCTCTGTTCCTCTCGCTGTGCCTGAGCCATCACTGCATCTCGAGCCGCTGTGAGTCTAGCTATCTCTGCTCTGAACTGATCATGCTCTCTCTCTAAAGTCTCAATGTGATCCTACTGACTCGCTATGGTAGCCTTGAATATCTCCATCTCCTCTGTCCTAGCTGTCTCTGGCTCTATGGGTATGTCCTGTAATGCCTCCTGCTCCCCATCCTCATCTCTATCCTCATCATCCCCGCCATCCTCATCTCTGTCATCATCCCCATCATCATCCTCATCCTCATCCTCATCCTCATCCTCCTCATCCTCATCATCTCCCTCCTCCTCTCCTGTGAGTGGGAAGTCCTCCTGTCGCCTTGGTACTGGAATATCCGGATCTGTCAATAGCACTGGCCATCATCGTGCAAACCATCTCTCATACTCATCTGTCGTCCTGGCATCTACCACATCTGATCTCCAATCCCACTGTCTTTGCTGTAGCTATGAGAAGTCTGCATATGCTGTGTGTGGCTGAATCATACTCCCCCACTGACTCGTCTCTCTGTGAGATCGGGCAAAATGTGCAGTCCTCCTGGGTACATCCTGCCTCTCTCCAAACTGTCGTCTGACTCTCTCTGGCAGGTACAACTCAATCACTCTCTGGTGATTCACTAGTCGCCCAATCAGGTACCTCTCCTGTCTACAATATGGTAACTCCTCACTATCATCTAACCATCCCAAGCAATCACGATATGGCCTCCATATGAACTCTCTCAATCTGTCTAGCTCATGTCGCCAATATAGTATGTATCCAAAAGGACCCTGTCTCAGTGCTCCACCATAGCAATACACATATGGTCAGTGTGGTACTACCTGTCTATCTGTAATCGGTCGACATATGGCTATGTACTCAAATGCCCATACCTGTAGCAATGTGACTCCATAGCTCAAAGTCTGCACTCCCTGATATGCTATCTAATGCAACTGAAAATACAGCATAGCCAGTACACATGGTCCCCATGCGTACACTGTCCCCTCTGTCACCATCCACTCTAGCACTCTTCCCCATCCAATAGGGAATCCATGTCCTCGTCTGTCTCCTACTAGTAGACATGCTATCACCACGGCTATCACCACGTATCATCGATCATACTCTGATGCCATAGTCTCCCAGCCAATCTCCCTCTCGACGATATCTAGATCATCTGCGTCGCACTCAAACAATCTGCACAATGCGTCTCTCCCTATCACTGGGTCATACTCTATCATCTCTCCATGAATTGGAATGCAGAGGATATGCCATACATCCTCCAGTGTCACCGTTGCCTCTCCAGTCGCCAGATGGAAGGAGGAAGTCTCTGAATGCCATCGCTTTGCCAATGCGGTAAGCAGTCCTGTGTTTGCCCTAATCTCGGGCATGAATGTGACATAGTATATCCCAAGTCCTACTAAGGTATCTCTTTCTGTGCTCCTGAGTCTATGTCGTAGCATAAAGCAATCTGGTCGGTTTTCCCGTGTGATCAACGGATACTGTCGACTCTGCATCACAATTGGGGCAAATTTTGTTAGTTTTAGGGTTTTCTCCTACGGGTTGCATTTCCTCATTTTCATGTCTAATCAGGGTGTTTTTCATCTAATTTGACCTATCCTACCCTTGTCCCCTTTTTCCGGATCACTAGCATATCATTTTGACCAAAATTAGGGTTTGCATTGCACAATTGCGCCTGTGTAAGGTAACCTGTGCCTGTGTCAGGTAACCTGCACCTGTGTCTCCCTACACAAGCACAGGATTCGCCCTACACAAGCACAGGAGTCCTTTTCTGCATCCCCTGTGGGCCCCGCAAGCAATCAAAATTCATGAAATTGAAAACATGGGTATTTGAGATCCATAACGCTGCTCCTACATCGTTCGGTCATCTGAATGTGCATACACGTTCCTCGAGGTGATCTGCCATTGGAATGTTCACCATCTCTCTGCAAGTGTTCTTGTCCAGAGCAACAAATTCTCATCCTTGGCTAGTGCAAATGAGCACTTTTTCACTCTCTTGGCCTCATTTATAGATCTTTGTCAGTGCATAGATGGATGTGCACTCTCTTCATCTTATGTTGGTCGCGGTCTTTTGCATCTTCAATTGCTTGTCCTTTATGCATCCGGTATCCGATTGTCAGTCCGTTCGTCTCCTATCATTCTTATCGATCAATTGGCCTCTTTTCTGGATGTTTCCGGCCAATTCCTCAAGGGGGCATGCATATGTCATTATCATTGTCTAGGGCATTTTCATTATTGTTCTTTGAAACAATGCTTAAAATCACATTGTCTCAAAGAGGGGCAAAATGTAGACACCTAAAAATGGTCAACGCTTGCGGAGTCATACTTTAACATTTGCGCATTGCCTCATTTTAGGTTTTTGCTTCGCATTAACATTTCTCCTATGATTCGTACTTGGTTTTTATCATTTACGAACATCAAGTCTTTCTTCTACATTCTTCCTTTATCTCGCTCTCAAATTTGGTCTTGTCGACAACACTATCTAGTCATGATTTTAATCGATCTTATCCTATTGCATCAATGTGCGTGCTTATTTGTCATCATTTTGGACATTGTCAATCCTAATTAGGGTTTTGTCCTCCTGTCAATCTTGCGATCAACTTGTCATCGATCATTGTCCTCTTATCAATCTTGTCATCTAACGATTGATTTATCATCAATCCTTATCATTTTTGCCATTTAACGATCGATTTGTCATTGGTCATTGTCATGTTCGATCTTGTCATTTTGCGATCGATTTGTCATCGATTGTGGTCATTTTCAATATTGTCATTTTGCAATCTATTTTTTCATCAATCGTCGTTCTTTTCAATCATGTCAATTTGGATCAATTAGTCATTGTTCCTCGTCAATTGGCGCATTTTCTCAATCAAATCATTTATCACATTGGTCATTTATCAATCCAAAATCAAATCATGATCGAGTCAATTATCTTTCATCAAGACCTAATTCATCTTCTAGGGTTTCGTGATTTAATCATTTAACCTTGTGTGTGTCATTTCTTCCTTTAGGATTAATAAATTGTTTATTTATCCTAAGTCTTCTCGTTGCAATTAAATGTTCATTTAATTGGCTAATTATTCCTCTTTGTGAATTAATTAATAAATGACAAATTATTAAATAATTTACCTAATTTCTAATTTCCATCAATTTCCTAATTTCTTAATTTTCTAATTCCTAATTTCAATTTCCTCCTATTTCTCTCCTAAATTCATGGAAATGACATGTCAATTTGTCATAAATTTGTCATAATTGACAATCAATCAATTTTGACATAGAAGTTGTCATAATTTGTCATAAATTATCAATCAACAAATTTTGCATAGAAAGTGCATAATTTGTCATAATTTGTCATAATTGACATAATTGATTTGCAAATTCCATTTGAATTGAATCATGCTAATCTTGTCATCTCTCCAATTCTTCTATAAATTGGATGATCTTCATCAATCAAGGCTAATAATTGGTAATCAGACTATCAAATTTATGCTTCTAGTACTCTTGATCAAAAATCTCGTCTACTTGCTTTCAATCATGTATGTGCACTTGTAGGTGAGATCCACAATCAAACCATTTGAAGAGGAAAGAAGAACAATGGAGCGGCATGAAGGAGCATTCAAATCACATCTTTGGTTTGCATAATCTTTGCTTTTGAATGATTTTATTTCATGTCTCTATTCAGTGTTGTTTAGGATAGATCATTGCAATGAATGCATTTGTGATTGAGCTATTACGTTTATCTTGTTTTGTGATGATTTCCTATTTCCTAACATACAGGAGGTAAAGACCGAGCAAGTATATGATGATCTAGTGGCTTGCATTGTTTCGTGAGGTAAAAGTGTGCATGGTTTAGTGTTCGCGAAATGGCAAAAAGAAGGTAGGGCCCATCACTAACACAGAAAGACCAGAAGGAGTAAAAGTAGTGCAATTTCCTGAGATCCAATGATCGTTGTTGCTTCGCAAAAGAAAAGTGAGTGGGTTATAAGCTCTACGAAATGGTGAAATGACTAGAAAAGAGAAAAACTCAGAGACTTTGTGGTTTGTTGGAGCCTACTTTTGAATTCAATTTTCACGAATTCAATTCTGAGGTGATGGCCGAAGCATGCAGGATTAGTTTCTCAATTCAATGCCAACTTGTTGTATTAAGGTCCGCATTAATTGAATATTGGTACTATTTCGACAAGTTTGTTGCAGAGGAGCTTGTGAAGAGCAAGTTTCTTCAGGCGAATAACCAGGTTTTTTCTATGTTTCCCTTGCTAATTGCAGTCTGAGAATCAATATTGCTATGTGAATTGTTCCATTAGAGTTTTTGTGCAAATCTCAATTGATATAGTTGTATTAACGGGATGGTGCCAAGAAGGGAATTAATAGGAAAGGTAAATTACCAGGATAGGAATATTTGTGATAATTTTCTGGAATAGTTAACTATGTCTACCAATGCCAGGGCCAAGGCTAAAGAATTGGTACCAAAGAACCCTCGTCTGAGAATCGGGGATGGCCTATATGACAAAGGCAATTGGTGAAGGGATCCACAAATAGGGATGTCAGGTTTAGGATTATTCAAGGTTGGTTTTGGTTAGAGACATTCCCTTGCCCCTTTAAATAGCATATGGGAATTTGATGTGGGGAAGCTTGTAGTCCTTGGTGTATTCATGGAAGTAAATTTGTTGACTCTGATTGCCCAAAATTATGACCCTATAGCTAGATGTATCAGGAATGTGAAAGGACTAGACCTGATTGAAATTAAAGATGATGAATTTAGAAGTGTGTTCAAGCTCAGTGAAGCTTCAAATTTGTTAAAACCTATTGATTTTGAATCACTGGCCCAGATTTATGATCCACAAAGGGATCACCTTAGAAGTGGCCCATTGAAAGAGTTTTTTGTTAAAATAGGAGGGTTAACAATTATAGGCCCCAGTACAATGGAAACCTTCTCCCTAAATCTGTTTACTCTAAGAGCCAAGGGTATGTATTGGGCACTCTGTCAAATTTTTGGAGAAGATGCTGAGAAAAACATACCAACCCATTACATGCTGATGATTGCACAAATTCTAAACCCTTCTCTGGCAATAACATTTAATTATGTGCCATACCTTACTGATGCAATTCATGCAGGACTAGTAGGGATAAAAAATGGTAAGGTGGACAGACCGTTTGGATGGTATTCTCTTCTAATGCACATGTTTTTGTTCAAGGGTGCTGATTATTTTGCAAATGAAATGGATTTGGTCAAGGTGAAAGATAAGGAAGAGATTCCTGTTCAACTTGTGAGTACTATTTTATCTTGGAACAGAGAGGATGCTAGCTATCTAAAGTTTGACAAATGCTTTGCATCTAAGATTAGAATTCTTTTGTGCACATAAAACCCTAGGATTCCTAATGCTCTCTTGGAATTCCTCAGGCCCAAGGAGTCTGCAGAAGGTATTAATATTGTTCATAATTGGGGAGATATGTATTTGTACCCTGTTTCTACAGTTTTCAGAGTATATGGTTTCAGATGCACTCCATATTTATTACCTTATCAAGTCCTAGTGAAGAGAGGAATTGTTGAAGTCTTAAGGCAAAATGGAGGTGTACAAGAGGCAGAGCTGACAAATAGGGGTAAAGGGACCATTTTCCCAACTATTACCATGGCATGTCATTTTGTGATCACTAAAGGTGGCTGGAAGTATTTTGAGGAATTCCTTAAACCATATAGATTGTCAACTGTCGTTTCAAGATGTGCAGACCCTGAAGACTTTTTCAACGACATGTTTAGGAAGAGAGCAGTTTGTAAAGGTAGACCTCACCAATTTCAATTCCCTAAAGATCTAATTAGGAATGAATTCAGTTTGGATGAGCAAGAACTGAGGAAAGAGAAGTGGGTTGCATATAAAAGGGCTCTTGACTTCATTAATCAATTTGATAGTTGTTATGACCCTCTTTCTAGTTTCAATCCCTTTGAGGAGAAAATTAAATTCTTGATTCTTTATTTTTAAGACCTCATGCAAACTTTGAAAGAAAAGAGGGAGGCTATAATGAGAAATGATCTTGACAGGGTTAAATTGGTTCTAGCTAATCCTGCCTTTGCTAAGGCTATCCCACTTGATGATTATGTAATGCACAAGAAATCAAGATACAGTGTGATGATGCCAGTGATAGGTGAGCCTTCCACTTCAAGAGAGAAAAGAGAAATTGAGGATGTCATTGACATCCAAGACTCCCCTAAAAGGCAAAGGATAGGGAAGGAAGCGCAACCAAATGAGCCTCAGTATTTTCCATCTTAGTCCCCTATCCACATAGAAGATGAGCAGGTGGTGGCCGAACAGTTTTTACAGTTAGGGAGTCTTGGGGAGATTGCCTACACATATGAGGAGACACAAGAGGGGATTCCAAAAGAGCCACCTAGTGCTAAAATGAACTTGAATGATGGTGAGCTCAAGGGTAAAGAGTTAGACCTTACCATCAAGCAAGCCATTGAGGAGTTCCTGGTTGATAGTAACTTTGTTACAACAAGGGCCTTCATGCAGTTTGTATGGAAGCAAAACATGGAACAAGTAAAAGCCAAATGTGAACAAAGGAAGAGTGAACAACCTCATAGAGATGTAACTTAGGTAGAGGAAGAGGTGAAACAAGAGATGGTTGAATAGTTCAAGACCATTACTCCTAAGAAGGGAAGAGAGATCGTATGAAAAGTTTGTCTTTTAATCCTCCCTGAGTGGGATATAGCTGATGCTCTGGTACTTGAAGCAGTTAGAAAGGAAACTAAACCCATGGAAGGAGTGACCTTCAATAGAGATAATGCTGCTTTAGTCATGTGGTCACTAAAGAAGGATGAAAATAAAAGAAGAAAAGATGTATCAGATTCTAGTCTCCTAGGAGACATGATTGTAAAAAGAGTCCAAGATACAGGAATGGTGGAAGCTGCAAGCATGATCTTGGAAACTACAAAGTTCAATGTAGAAGTGGCAGAAAAAGAGGCAAAAGAAAAGGCCAATCTCCAATTAAAATTGGAAACAATATTAAAGGCTTACAATGAGGCCAAAGATGGAGTAGCCAATAGAGACAATGGTATTGCTAGACTTCAAGGTCAGTTGGTAGGTCAACACCATTAAGGTGAATCCTCCACTCTTATGATAACCTCTTCTCCAACAAGACCTCCACCTACAAGTCCTATCATAGAATATCTCCCTTCTCCTATGCCTTCTGGTTTCCAGTTAGCTGAAACTGTTCAACATGAGTTGGAGAAGTTGAAATAGGATCAAGCCCTATTTGCAAGCAAATATGAGGAAAAGGTAAAAGCTACAATTTTGAAGTTTGTTGATTCAGTTAGGCCCTCTATCATTCACATTTCTCTAAAGAGGATTCTGAATATTTTGATAGAATTAAGAGAAGATGAAACCACCTTGGAACCAATTTTTAATAAGTGAATGTCTAGAGGTAAGGAATTAGAGCTCATGTGTTCATCCCATGTAGATGCAGAGGCAAATGACAATCTCAAGTCTACTAATGAATTCATAAAAGAAATGAATATACTGTCAAAAGAAAGGGTAGGTATAAAAAGAAATGCCCAACTATATAGAAAGGAATATTCTGATCACAAGT
This sequence comes from Cryptomeria japonica, assembly GCF_030272615.1. Taxonomy (NCBI): domain Eukaryota; kingdom Viridiplantae; phylum Streptophyta; class Pinopsida; order Cupressales; family Cupressaceae; genus Cryptomeria; species Cryptomeria japonica. The sequence goes on along the minus strand of NC_081409.1, from coordinate 314,525,873 downwards.
ATGAGATGTTTCCAGGATGTTTTTTTGGTCCAACTCAGTTAAAGGATGAGAAAACATGGCTAGAAGAGCTGGATCACAACTTGTCCAAAAGGGTAAATGAAATAATTAACATTGATGACACATTCTTATCTGTCAAGACAATTGAAGAGATTGAAAAGGTGAAATCACATTATAGTTTCATAGAAATAGAAATTGGGTAATTAAGGGTTACTTGGAAAAGGTTGGAAGGAATGAAGAAAAAGATTGTCAACTTCTCTTGGCCGAATGATGACGTGTTCCAAGAATGGAAGGATAAATATGTTAGATAAAAAGAAGTTCCCAAACAGTTAGAAGATGTTGCAGCGGGACAACAAGTGGAAGAGGCCGTTGATACCAAAAAGGACTTGTAACTGTTTCTTGGAGAAAATTGTGATTTGTAACAAACTTTTCTTATGTTTGTTTGAAGCTTGTATGCATCCATAATGTTATAATGGATACCAGGAGTATTAGAAAAAAATCATCACAAGAATTTTGTAAAGAAACTCTCGTAAAATATATTTAGTACCTTTTTTCTGGTTTTAAGGAGATTGCTCTGAGTAATGTAATATTTTCAAGAATGAATATGAATATACAGATCAAAGTTTTAGGCCTAAAATTCCTTTTATCTTTTGGTGTGCATTCTTTAGTTTGCTGGTTTCATTTGGATAATCTAGGGTTGTTCAAATGAGCATGGATTGTAAGGCAATCTTATAGATGTTATTTTTGGCTTTTCTCTTCAGGAGAGGGATTAAATGTGCATGAAATACTTCTGTCAGCAAGTCTATTATTTGTTGCTATGAATCTAATGAATTATTTTAGTTAAATCAGAGAGGGCCTATGTATATGTTAGGCATGTATGGGTTCATAAAAGCCAAAATGATGAGATGTATGAGAGTGTTCATTTTTGAGAATTATTGTTTGATTTAGGTGACTCTGTGGCCCAGATAAGGCACTGGTATCAGATTGTAGGATTTCTTTCTATCTTTTCTTGAAGATTTGTTGTCTTCAAAATCTGATTCGCTTTAACATCCTTAAAATAATATGATTTAAGCTTGGTACAGAAGAGACATCAAAGATAAGGAAATTCTCAAGACAACATATTACAAGGTTTGATTAAACCTTCTACACTTCGGGCTTACTCAAAGCCCAGGTGGGTATACCTTTGTGAATTTAATTCACACTTTCAAACATAAACCCACAATAAACTAGTCCAGAAACCCAGTGGATCTATTCACCTTGAAATCAACTGGAAACAAATAATGGAAGTTATACTAAAATTCAGTATTTCGATCAACAAAACATGCAATAAAAAACTTCAATCAATACCAGTGCCTTATCCAAGGTCACAAAGTCATCTAAACTGAAATAAGACTTCTCAAACAAAACATCTTTATGCCTCCCATTGGCTTGGTTTCTATTAATCCTTGTATATGTCTGACACCTACAAGAATTTACGCATCCCAAATTAAGCTATGATCATCAAAATTCAAAGTCTCTTCCAAAAGAGTTTACCGGTATGAGTGATCCCCACATCTTTAATTTCCCTCCTAAAGAGAAAAGCTAACGAACACTTCTACTAAAATTGCTTTGCAATTCCATTCAAACAGAACAACCCTAGATTATTCAGAATGAAAACAGTAAACAAATTTGCAAACACACTTAAAGACAACACAGAGCTTCACTCAAAACCGATGGTCTGTATATTGATATTTAGTTCAAGAAATATTACAAGAAATTTTGATTCTCCATTAGACTTAGAAAAACTCAGATAAATTTCTGCAGTGTTTTCTTACAATTCTTTGCGATCTCTTTTCCTCTAGTCCTAGTATCCATTTATAACAACATGGATGCACAAAACTTTGGACTTCTTGAGGAGAGTTTGTTACAATCATTTCTTTCAAAATAAAGAGGTTACAAGCTTTTCGCAAAAACAGTTACAAGCTCTTTTCAGCCTCTATAGTTCCTTCAACAAGCTGTTCAGTTGCAACCTCTTCTGTCTTTTTAGGGGCACTCTCCGACTGTTCCGGATCATGGGTGGCATATTTAGTTGTCCACTCACCATACACCTCTTCTATCGGCCATGAGAAATTAATCACTTTATCTTTAGTCTTAGTCAAACTTTTCCAAGAATTTCTCATTTTGTTGACTTCTGAATTGAGAAAACCATAATGTGACTTAATTTTCTCTATCTCTTGTATTGTCACAACAAAGAAAGAAGCATCATCAAGATCAATAATTCCTTTAACTCTTGCTGACAATTTAGCTTCTATCTCCTTAAGCCACATTTGTTTGTCCTTTAACTGATCCAGGCTAGTAAAAACTCTTGGGAGCAACTCAAAAACTTGATCAGTGTACTCCTTTTTGCACAAATTTACCTTCCTATCAACATTATCCACTTCTACTGCTAATTGTACTAAGATTTTAGCGACATCAGAAGTGGATTTAATGATGGGATTGGCCCTTGCTTCATCATAGGATACACACATAAACTCTAAATCTTGCTCCCTAGGCCTCCATCTATCAAAAATAGGCGTCAAAATGGCCTTGTCTCTCCTAAGCTTATTCCATATTTCCATAATTTTACCTACATTGTTGTAGAGCAATGAGGCATTTATTGTATCTGCAAAACTAGAAATTGTATCCCTTACTTTCTCCTCATATTTCTTTGCATATAAGGCATGAGCCTGTTTCAAGTTTTCTAATTCTTGGGGAGTGATTTCAATCATTTGAGAGCTGGAGGGTACTGGAGATGGTGGAAATTCAATGATAGGGCTAGTAGGTGGAGGTCTTGCAGGAGAAGAGGAAATCATCAGTGTTGAAGACTCACCTTGTTGGTATTATCTAGTCAACTGGCTCTGCAATTTGGCAATGATGCTATCCTTACCTCTTACCTCCTCCTTGGCATTGTTATAAGCCTTCAAAATTATTTCCAACTTAATTTGGAGGGCCTCTTTCTCTTTGGCTTCCTTCTCTGCTACTGCAACACTAAATTTTGTAGTCTCTAATACAGTGCTAGCAGCCTCCACCACCCCTGTACTCTGCACTCTCTTCACCATAATTCCACCAAGGTAACTCGACCCTAGGGTGTCTTTGCTTTTCTTACTCTCATTTCTCTTGAGAGACCACATGATGAGTGTAGCATTATCCTTATTGAAAGTAACCCCCTCCATAGGTTTAGTCTCTTTTCTTACTACATCTAATACCAGGGCATCTGCAATATCCCATTCGGGTAAGATAAGCACTCCAGCTTGTGCTACCATATCTCTTCCCTGCTCAGGGGTGATGGTTTTGAATTCTTCCATCATCTCTTGCTTTATTTCCTCTTCCACCAAGGCTAGATCTTTATTGGGCTACTTAGCCTTTCTTGTTTCACATCTAGCATTATATTTATCTATGTGTTGTTTCCATATAAACTGCATAAATGCTTCTGATGTGACAAAATTGTTATCAGCTAGAAAGGCACTACTTGCTTGCTTTATCTCAGGATCCCACTCCTGGCCTTTAAGTTTAGTGGAGGTGATATCCATTTCAGTAGCAATGGGTTCTTCTGGCATTCCTTCCTCCACTTCATCATAATTGTATGCAATTTCCCCCAGACTACCTAACTGAAGGAGTTGCTCAGCTGCTGCTTGCTCATTTCCTATATGGATAGGGGATTGGGATGGGGAATACAAAGGTGAATCTGATTGCACTTATTTCCCCACCCTTTGCTTCTTTGGGCTTTCTTGGATGTCAATGACATCTTGTATCTTCCTCTTTCCTTTGGAGGTAGAGGGCTCCCCTGTTGTAGGCATCATTACAATATAACTGGATTTCTTATGCAGTGTGTAATCACCAGGAGGGATTGCCTTACTGGAAGCTGATCTACTTAGGATCATTCTTGCCTTCTCAGGGTTGCTCTTGATTATAGCTTCCCTCTTCTCCTTCAGTGTCTGCATCACATCTTCAAAACAAACAATCAAAAAATTTATTTTCTCTTCCAGTGGGAAAAAGCTAGACAATGGGTCATAGCTGGCATCAAACTGATGCACAAAATCCAAGGCTTTCTTATAAGCCACCCACTTCTCTTTTCTCAGCTCCTGCTCATCTATATCAAACTCATTTTTGATGAGGTCATCAGGAAACTGGAATTGATGAGGCCTACCTCTGCATGCTACCTTCTTCCTAAACATACCGTTGAAGAAGTCTTCTGGATCAGCACACCTAGACACTATAGTGGACAAATGATAAGGCTTGAGAAAATCCTCAAAGCAATTCCAACCTCCTTTTGTTATTACAAATTGGTGAGCTATGGTAGCTGCAGGGAAAATAGTCCCTTTACCCCTGCCTGTTAATTCTGCCTCTTGTAAGCCACCAATTTGTCTAAGGATCTCTGCAATTCCCACTTTGAGAGGGACCTAGTAAGGTAGCGAAAATGGGGTGCCCCTAAAACCAAAAACTCTAAAAACTGTGGAGACTAGATATAAGTAAATGTCACCCCAGTTATGAACAATTTTTATGTTCTCTATGAATTCTTTTGGTCTTATGAATTCCAGAAGAACTTTGGGGATTCTTGGGTTCTCAGAGCAGAGGAGAGTCCTTATCTTTGATGCAAAATATTTATCAAACTTCAAAAAACTGGCATCCTCTCTATCCCATGACAACACAGTACTCCATAATTGTACCGAAATTTTTTCTCCTTCCTTCTCCTTAACAAGGTCTAGTCCACTGGCAAAGTAATCACCACCTTTGAAGAGAAAAAGATGCATCAGGAGTGAGTACCATCCGAAAGGCCTATCCACCTTTCCATTCTTGATTCCTATTAACCCTCCATGAATAGCATCAACAATATAAGAGGCATAATCAAATGTGATTGCAAGAGAAGGATTCAAAATCTGAGTGATCATTAACAAGTAATGATTCGGCATATTTGCTTCAGCATCTTCTCCCAAAACTTGGCAAAGTGCCCAATACATTCCTTTAGCCCTCAGGGTGAACATACTTAATGAAAAGGGCTCTTGAGTGTTGGGTCCTACAACTGTTAACCCTCCTATTTTCACAAAAAAATCTTTAAGAGGCCCATTCCTAAGATGACTCCTCTGAGCGTCATAAATTTGGGCTAATGATGTGAAATTTATAGGTTCTAGAAAATTGGTGAACTCATTAAGCCCAAAAGCTGTCCTGAACTCTTCAGCATTAATCTCAACAAGGGTTTTCCCATTCACATCCTGAATGCTTCTTGTGACTGGATCATAGTTGAGCACAATTTGGGTCAGCAAATTTGTGTCCATAAATACCCCTGGGACAACTAATTTCCCAACATCTAATTCCCAGATACAGTTTTGCAGGGCAGGAGAATTTCTCATTCTTAATCCAACTTTAAACAACCCTAACCCAGACAATCCAACCTGTGGGTCTCTCAACTAGTTACCCTTGTCATATAATCCTTCTCCTATCTTTAAATGGGGAGCTTTGGGTAGTAATTCTTTTGCCTTTGATGCTTGATTAGTTGACAACGTCAACTGTTCTAAAAAATCATCACAGACACTCCTCTCTAAATAGTTAACTTTACCAGAAAATTCTCTTTTAGGAGCCATTTTGAAAACGTAAGAAATGATTACCACTCCTAAACAATTTTGTGATGAATCAATTATCTTACTTAAAACACTACACATGAATTGCTACACAAGAATACGAGAGAACCTGTTCTTCGCTTGAAGGAATTTACTCTGCAACTAAACCGACTTGCTCTGTACCTAAAGAAAATAACTCTGCATCTACTCTTCTGCAAAATCCTTTAAAAGATATCTTCACTCGGTTGATAGAAAATCAAATTTTGTACTCTGGGCCTTAACTACAACATTGATCCTGCATGCTTCGGTCGTCCCTTCAAAATTGAATTCATACGAGAATTCATATTTTTCGCTCCAACAGGTCACAACGTTCCTGCAAGTGTTTCATTTTGCTCTTTCACAACTTTGCGAAGCATAACTATCGAGCAGCTTAGTCCTGTGAAATAGCGCTGACCGTCCGATCAAAAGAAACTTGATCGAGCGTTAGATTAACTAACAACTTTGGCTCTGCACTGGGTCCCACTTCTCTATTGGCTATATAATACCACATGGCACCCAACCATTGGCCTTGAAATTTTCTTCGCAGTCGACTTAACGTTGGTCGCGTGTCTTTCCTTTATACCACTGGTTCCACCTTGGTAGGCCCACACTTTCTTCTTAGACCACGTGTCATCATGACACATGGACGGCTCTCATGCACTCTCACTATTTCACGGGGTATAAAGAACGAGCATCTTACCCTTGCGAAATAGCGCGGGCCGTCGGATCATCTCTTAAGCTGATTGACTTTTAATCTTCTGAAAAGGCTCTTAGGAGGGGTGGGCTTGCTGACTCACTGTGAACACCTGGTGCCCAGTCACTTTCGGAGCTGACTTGTCACTTTGTTATACGCTGAAAGGAAATGATGGGGCCCCACTTTCTTCTTAACAGCAGTATCCTCCAGGTCATCATCATGACACGTGGACGGCTCTTGTGCACTCTCGCTATTTCGTGAGGTATAAAGAACGAGCATCTTACCCTTGAGAAATAGCGCAGGCCGTCGGATAATCTCTTAAGCTGATCAGCTTTTAATCCTCTAAAAAGGCTCTTAGAAGGGGTGGGCCCACTAACTCACTGTGAACACCTGGCGCCTAGTCACTTTCGGAGCTGACTTGTCACTTTGTTATACACCGAAAGGAAACCATGGGGCCCCACTTTCTTCTTAACAGCTATATCCTCTAGGTCATCATCATCTGCGACCTGACTCACCTCTGGGGCCCGCCTTTTAGCCTTTAATCCCGACCCACTGACTTTTGTGACTTTTGCCATGTGCCACCATTTTACTTGTTGTCAACAACTAGCTGGACCGTCTATGTGGCATGCCATGTGGTTTTCACAACTTCGCTGGTTTTAAACTATGCACAACTTTGCCTAGTGAAATAACGCGAGCCGTGGATCCATCCGTGAGATGCACACTAGTTACTAGGCCCGACAACTTTAGGAGAAAACATATAAGGCATAAATTTTTTGATTAATTAACATGACCGCCTAGGCAAACAACAAGGGGGGACACTTCCTATGACCCCATGACCCATTACTTAAGTGAATAAAGTAACGAAAGATTAGAAACTAGAGGGTTTAAAACAAACACAAGAGGATCTAAAATAAAAAACCCTTAAACCCTTGAGGTCTAGAACAAAGCTGAAGCATTTGGAACTACACCCTATTCAAAATTTCAACAACTCATAGCCAATCACAGGAAAAGAAAATCCCATTTTTAATCAGTGATAACAAGATCAATATTGAAAATGAATGCAGGTTTTTCCTTTAGTGTTTTAGTTTCATTGAGGTGATGAAGTCCACAGGGTTTTTAGCACTGGTTTATTGTGGATCTCAATTTTAAAGTGTGAAGATATTCACAAAAGGTATACCCAGCTAAACTTTGGATAAGTTGAAAGTGTAGAAGGTCTCAAAACCTTGTTATATGTTACTCTTGAGTTCCATTTCCTTGATCTTTTCATATGCAGACAAAGTTGATTTATTTCTTACAGGAAGGATAGAAGGGAAATCAAAATTTGAGACTAACATCAAGGATGAAAGGGTGATAGACAATGGATGTTCACATCATATGACTGGAGATAAAATGAGGTTTCTATCTTTGCAATAATTTGATGGCGGTCTGGTTAGATTTGGAGATGACAAAGAATGCATGATGAAGGGAAGAGGAACTATATCATTGGATGGTAAGAATGATATTGATAATGTTTATTATGTTGAAGGTTTAAGGAATAATCTTTTGAGTGTAGGACAGTTGGTAGATAAGGGATTTCAGTTAGAGTTCGAGGATAGAAAATCCAAGATAATCAATAGAACTGGATTGGAAATTCCAATCGGTACTCAGACTAAAGAGATAGGATTGAAGATTAAATGCTTAAGGTTTGATCAAGGTGGAGAATTCACATCCGGTAAATTTAATAGTTATTGTGAAAAGAATGGGATAAGGAGACAGTTATCTGCACACCAGACACCTCAGTAGAATGGTATTGTGGAAAGGAAGAATAGAACTATCTTGGATGTGGCTAGAACTATGATGATGGAAGCTAATATGCCTCATATCTACTAGAGAGAAGTTGTGAGCATGGCAGTATACACATTCAATATAGTTCATATCAAAGGAGGCACCGGTAAGACACCTTATGACTTATGGTCTGGTCATACACTTACAATTAAGTATTTTAGAATCTTTCGTAGTAAATGCTATATCAAAAGAGATGATTCCATTGGAAAGTTTGATCATAGATGTGATGAAAGGATATTTCTTGGTTATTTTAATGAAAGCAAAGCATATAGATGTTATAACAAAAGATTGTAGAGAATTGTGGAGAGCACTAATGTCAAGGTGGACGAGCAGAACATAAGTCAAATAAGAACTTATGAAAGAAAACCGATAGTGGAAATGATCATAACTAAACCGGTAGTGCCTACTGGAACAAAATGTTGAACTAGTTATTCCAACAGTATTAGAAAATTCAATAGTAACAGAAGATTAGAGCAAAGGAATAGAAAATCAGAAGACTCCTAAGTATGTAAGGTTAAATCATTCAAAAGATTAGATCATTGGAGACAAGAATAAAGGAGTGATGACAAGAAGAACGTTGGTAGTTGATGAGGTATGTTTGATTTCTCAAGTTGAATCGACATTAGTAATTTAAGCATCTAAAAATGAATTATGGATGAAAGCTATGGAAGAGGAATTAGATTGGATAGAAAAGAATAATACATGGACTTTAGTTCCCCGACCTAAAAATAAGAATGTTATTGGGATTAAATGGGTTTTATGAATAAATTGAATGAAGATGGACAAGTTGTGATGAATAAGGCTAGGTTGGTTTGTAAAGGATATTCCCAGAAGGAAGGAATTGATTATGATGAAACTTTTGCTTTGGTAGCTAGGATTGAAGATGTGAGAGTATTTCTTGTTTATGTTGCCCATAAGAACTACAAGGTTTATTAGATTGATGTTGAGTGTGCATTTCTGAATGGAGATCTTGAAGAGGAACTTTACATTGAGCAATCTGATGGCTTTTCACTTTTAGATGACAAAAACATGGTTTCCAGGTTAAGTAAATCTTTATATGGATTGAAACAAGCCCCTAGAGCTTGGTAAGCAAGATTGGATAAATATCTTTTGAAGCTTGGTTTCACTAAAGGTAATGTACTTCAGGTAGTAAATAGGCATGAATTGCATAAATCTGATTATGAAAGAGTCAATCACAACTCTAAATCTAATTATTACTCCTAAATAACAATATAATAAAGCTAATTATCAATTGAATTGAAATGATCTATCTAAGACTCCCTCAATTGACATAGAAAGGCTTCCATTACTCTTCTCCATTGTTGTTGATGTAGGTGGCTTTCTGGTATTGCACTTGATTTCTTGCGTAAGATAAGAAACAATATTGAAGACTATGATTCTAGACTGAATTGAGAAGAGAGGTTGAATTTATAGATTTTCAACACAAAGGGGGTGAGAAATAGAACTCAAGTGTTGATTGATAGACAACTGAAATTGATTGATCAGTGAATTCAATTGATTGATTTGTTAACTAAATTGATTGAGGAGTCATTTGGATTGATTGAAGAGTGAACTGAATTGATGGATTAGTCAACTCATTTGATTGATTAGTGAGCTGAATAGATGGATTAGTCAGAAAAAGGTGATTGAGAGTTAAAAAGGATGATTGATGAGTTAATTGAGTTAACTGATTAGACAACAAATTTGATCGATCAACTCTGATTTTAGCATGTGTTGTAGGAATTTGAAATTGAATTTCATTCTCATTTTCAATTTGGATTTGAATTTGGTCATTCGAATGTTGAAATGCACATGAAATTAACTGATATTCAAATTTGGGGAAAATATGAATTGGAAATATTAAATTAATTGAAATTCGAATTTGGGAGAAATAAAATTAGATGGAATTAATTGGAATTATAATTTGGGGAATTGGAGGAATTTAATTAATTAATTTAAATAATTTAAATGAAATAATTTAAACTTAGGAAATTGAATTAATTAAATAATAAATATTATTTAATTAAGGATTAAATTATAATTTAAACTTAGGAAATAATGTAAACTTAGGAAATAATTTAAACTTAGGAAATTGAATTAATTAAATAATAAATATTATTTAATTAAGGATTAAATTATAATTAATTAAATAAATAATATTTAATTAATAATTGAGATATGGTTAATTGATGAAAATGATTGAGAATAGAAATAGAATAATTAGAAGTGTTGAAGGGCAATGATTAGAATAAATAGTTAGTTTAATCAAATAATTAAAGAATTACTTAATTAAATAGATGAATAATTAGTGTAGAATTAATGAGACATTTTTAGGTGTCTACATTTTCCCCTCTTTGAGACAATGTCAAAACGACGTTGTTTCAAAGAAAATGAAAATTGTTGCCCTAGTATGCCCTGATGACACTAGGGTATAATGCCCCCTCGAGAGATTGCTTATGCATTGAAGGCATGGATGATCTCTCGAAAGAAAAAGAATGTTAGATGAAAGATGAAGAATGGTTAATTTGATGACAGGAATGAGTTTGATTATAGAAAAGAAATGGTTGAAGTGATTTGTGGATTGATTGATTTGATAGGATTGGATTGATAAGATTGATAGGATTGATCTGATAAAGATAAGGTATGGTTTCAGGAAGGACACATCCTATATAAGACAAAGATGATCAAAATGTCTAGTTTTAGGAAGGATATATCACGTATAAGACTAATTTGTCTGGTTTCAGGAAGGATACATCCTATATAAAACAAAGATAGATGATCATGTTTGGTTTCAGGAAGGATACATCTTGTATAAGACAAATGATAGGTCAAAAACGTCTAGTTTTAGGGAGGATACATCCTATATAAGATGAAGATGGATAAAAATAGGATGAAGGTGAGGAATAATTGATAGATAGATAGAATAGTTGGTATGAGAAAATGATAGAACTATAGATGAAAAGATTGAAATTAAGTGATGAGAGAGATAATGTTAGAATGATTGGAAGAATTGAAAAGGTTGATTCAAGAAAATATTCTTGATGAGAGAATGATCTGAAGAGACAATCAACATGATGAGATCAGAAAAAAAAATGAAATGATATGATTGATGATGAATAGTCTTCTTGTCTTTATTCATAGTGCAATACATTTTCATCATTGAGCCTTATTATGTAACAATGAATCTTTGTACACCAGGGTATGAGGAACCAAGATGCATAGATATCTCATTGCAAAGAACAAACACATAGTAGACAAGGAATGAACCCTCCATTCTAGGAATTAAGCTAGGCATCAAGGTATGTGTGACATTCACAAGATGAATGCTCCTATTGTTGGTATTTTGGTATGGTTTTGTCATTGATGTCAACATCTACTAAATACACCTACTTTGGAGATCCAACAACATTCACCGGCAAACAGTAAACTGTGCAAATAGTTACCGATATATGGTTAACCGGCAGGATATAATGTTCACTCGTACCTGCATTGACATGGAAGAAACTTTGTAATGTCGAAGACATCATGTGGACACTTTACTTTGAAGTAATAATCATTGGTATATTCTTATTTGCATATTTGCTTTTACTAGCAAATAGGTCCAGGTTATCTAGGGTTACACTGGTAGGTTTATCTTTTCTAGATCAGCATGGCATGCTATGGAGATGATTTATTATTGTTGTAAATGCATTAAGCCGACATGTTCAATTAGTTATTGCATTAGATATTGTATTGTTTGTAAAATGTTTTTATTGTAATATCTTGTAGAGCCGACCTACTAAAATTGGTCTTAGGGTATGGTATAAATGTAAGATCTTATTTGTAAGATCAAGTGTGGAATGCCAAAAATATTTAAGGAAGGGTATATGCAAGATCAAGCAGAGATATACATGAAGACATCATTAGAAGGTGAAGTTAGGTTTTTGTAGAAGCATATCAGCATTACACCAGTACTGAATCCAACATATAAAGATGTTATTTTGTGCAGTACATTCTCATTGGATTTAACCATCCAACTGTAGTTAGTGTGACTCCCATTTGTGATTGAGTAGTGAGCTCTAGGCTGTTGGCCTTTCTGCATGTGCAGACCCCTCTTTGTACACTTACTATCTGCAGTAGTATCATCTGATTTTGGGTAAGGTTTCCCACCATGGTTTTTTCCCTTATAAGGTTTCCATGTACAAATATTGGTGTCATGTGCTGTGGATGACTTTGTGCTTATGTTTCATGCATTAATTCTTACCGGTATAGCAATTTTCTGTTAACATTGTTTACCGGCATACTTAATTATCTTACCGATATTAAGCATTAAGTTGGTTAATAAGTTTTTGGTTTGAATTTATTTGACAACTGATTCACCCCCCCCCTCTCAGTTGTCTCTGGGACCTACGATTGGTATCAGAGCTTAGTCCTCTTTTTTGCAAGAAGTTTAACAACTTGAGGAGATCCAATGTCTACTAATTATTTTAGAAAGGATAGTCCTAAACTTGATGGAACCAACTATGGGATATGGAAAATCAGAATGGAGACACATCTGAATTGCATTGGTAAAAACATCTGGGAAGTTACTAAGAATGGTTATACTGCTGCTGTAGCTGATAAGACTACTCCCATTACTTTAGCTAAAGATGAAGAAAATGATTGCAAAGCAAGAGAAGCACTTTTGAGTGCATTATCAGATCAACAAATCATGGGATTATCAGATAGATCCACTGCAAAAGCTATTTGGGATCATTTGGAAACACTGAATGAAGGTGATTCCATAGTCAAAATTGCAAAACTTGAAAGCTTCTGAGTCAGGTATGAACATCTAAAAATGGAAGAAGATGAAAGGATTTCTGCTTTTATGGAAAGAGTAAATGAAATTATTTTGGGTATCAAATGTTTTGGAGGAACCTTGAGTGAAGATGAGATTGTCTCAAAAATCTTAAGAGGTTTGCCACCGGCATATAAAATGAAGGTTACTGCTATTAATGAGTTGAGAACAATGCCTAATACATTAGTAACTAGGGATACATTGATTGGAAAACTTTCAGCTTTTGAAATTGAGGAATTTGGTCCTATTGCTACTATAAAAACTGATTTGGCCTTCAAAGCATCAACATCATCTGCTCCATCTTTTGACAAATTAGACTGGAGAGCCTTTTATGCAAGAGAACTTGAAGAAACCAGGAAGGAGAATGAAGAGCTTGAAGAACTTGAAGCACTATTTGCAAGAAAAATGCCAAAAGGTCCAATTGGAAGTAAGTATGAAGGTAAAGCACACTTTAAATGTTTCAACTGTAATAAGATTGGTCATATGGATTCAAGATGCCCTGATAGACATGCTAGACTAAGAGAAGAAGCTAGAAGGACATACAAACCTAATCCTAAATATCAGAGATACAGATTTAAGAAAAACAAAGATAAATCTTGTTACATTGCTGATGAAGGTGTGACTGATGATTCTGATGAGGATCCAACAGACAACGGATGGGTCTTTGTTGCTATAACAAAAGATCAACCGGTACCTATTGCTCAATCAGTAGAACAAGCCCTTGCAAATAAAGTTGAATCAAAGAATGAATGGATTATTGACTCAGGATGCTCACATCACATGACTGGAGACAAAGGTAAATTCTTGAACTTTCAAGAATACAATGGAGGTTTAGTAAGATTTGGAGATGGCAAAGCCTATTCAATCAAAGGTAAGGGTTCAATATCTCTTGATGGTAAACATAAAACTGATAATGTCTACTATGTTGAAGGATTAAAACATAATCTTTTAAGTGTTGGTCAATTAGTTGAGAAAGGTTTTCAGTTACAATTTAAAAATGGAAAATGCAAAATCATGAATAGAACTAGTTTGGAAATTGCAACCGATAATCAGACTAGAGGTAATATCTTTCATTTGAATAATAGTGAAAAGGCATGCTTAATTGCACATATAGATGAAAGTTGGCTATGGCATAAAAGACTATGTCATGTAAATTTTGATTGCATGGTAAAAATCAGTACTTCTAAGGCAGTTAGAGATCTACCTAAAATTGTGAAACCTCATAATACAATTTGCAAGGAATGTGAATTTGGAAAACAAGTTAGAGCTAGTTTCAAAAGTGTTCTAGAAAAATCCAATAATGCTCTTGATTTAATTCACACTGATTTATGTGGTCTGGCTAGAACTAAAAGCTTACAAGGTGATAGATATTTCATGCTAATTATTGATGATTATTCTATAATGTCTTGGGTTACTTTTCTCAGAGAAAAATCAGAAGCACTTGGGAAGTTCAAGTTATTCAAAGCAATGGTTGAAAATGAAACCAGTAAGAAAATTAAATGTTTAAGATTAGATCAAGGAGGAGAATTCACATCTAGAGATTTTAATACATTCTGTGAAGTAAATGGAATCAAAAGATAGTTATTAGCACCTCGGACACCACAACAGAATGGAGTTGTTGAAAGGAAAAATAGAACTATTTTGGATGCAGCAAGAAGTATGTTATCAGAAGCAAATCTACCACGTGTACTAGAGAGAGGTAGTAAGCACTGCTGTCTATACATTCAACAAAGTTCACATCAAAGGAGAAACCGTTAAGACCCCTCATGAACTATGGTTTGGTAATACTCCTACTCTTAAGTATTTCAGAATTTTTGGAAGTAAATGTTATACTAGAAGAGATGAGTATATTGGCAAGTTTGATCCTAGAAGTGATGAAGGAATATTTCTTGGTTATTCATCTAAGAGTAAAGCTTATAGATGTTTTAATAAAAGATTACAGAAAATTGTTGAGAGTACAAATGTAAAGATTGATGAACAATTCAGAGGAACTTCAAGGTATATAGACTCTGAACCAGTAATAGAAATTATGACAAATGAACTGATAATAAATCCACCAGTACAAAATGATGATCTAGTTACTCTAGTATCATCAGAGGATTCCACAGTAATTGAAGAACAACAACAGACTAAGACACCCCAGTATGTAAGATTGAATCATTATGAAGATCAGATAATTGGAAGCAAATTTAAAGGAGTCATGACAAGAGGAAGATTGGCGAATGAAGAGGTATGTCTTATTTCTCAAATTGAACCATTATCTATCAATGAGGCATGTGAAGATAAATTTTGGATTAAAGCTATGGAAGAAGAACTAGGACAAATTGAGAAAAATAATACTTGGACATTAGTTCCCCGGCCTGAAAATAAAAATGTAATTGGAACCAAATGGGTATTTAGAAACAAACTCAATGAAGATGGTAAGGTTGTCAGAAATAAAGAAAGACTAGTGTGTAAGGGATATTCTCAGAAAGAAGGAGTTGATTACAATGAAACCTTTGCACCGATAGCCAGAATTGAGGCAGTTAGATTATTCTTGGCCTTTGCAGCTCACAAGGATTACAAAGTTTATGAAATGGATATTAAATGTGCATTCTTGAATGGAGATCTTGAAGAGGAAGTCTATATTGAACAACCTGATGGATTTTCTTTAACAGATGACAATGATATGGTTTGTAGATTAAGAAAAGCTCTATATGGGTTAAAACAAGCTCCAAGAGCCTGGTATGCAAGATTGGATAAGTATCTTTTAAAGATTGGTTTTACTAAAGGAAATTGAGATAGCAATTTATATTACAAAGTAACTAATGATGACATCTTGATTATGGAAGTATTTGTTGATGATATAATCTTTGGAGGAGAAGATGGATTATGCAAAGAATTTTCTCTTAAAATGCAGCATGAATTTGAAATGTCTATGATTGGAGAAATAAAATTCTTTTTAGGATTGCAGATTTTACAAACTGATAAAGACATATTTTTGAGTCAATCTAAGTACTTGAAAGAACTTCTCAAGAAATTTGGGATGGAGAACTCTAAACCGGTAAGCACACCTATGACTACAAATGACAAATTATCTCAAAGGGATGAATCTAAACCTATTAATCCAACTAGATACAAATCTATGATAGGAGGTTTACTGTATTTGACACAAACCAGACCTGATATTATGAATGCAGTATGTATAGTTTTTAGATTTCAAATTAATCCTAGGGAAAATCATGAATCAACAGTAAAAAGGATTTTCTGGTACTTACAAGGCACATCAAATCTTGGATTATGGTGTCCTAAAGATGAAAATTTTGATCTATATGCATACACAAATGCAAATTGGGCAAGGGATGTGGATGATAGAAAATCCACCACTGGAGGAGCATTCTTTCTTGGAAAGAGATTAGTTTCTTGGTTAAGTAAGAAACAGAGTTGTACATCTTTATCAATAGCAGAATCAGAATATGTTGCAGCAGCAACAAACTGTACACAGGTACTTTTGCTTAAGCAAATGTTGAAAGACATAAAGGTAAAATGCAAGGAACCTATTACTATATATTGTGATAACAATGCAGTAATTGATATATCTAAGAATCTAGTATTACATTCTAAAACAAAACATGTTTCTATCAAACTAAATTTTTGAAGGGAAAAAGTTGAAGAAAAGGAGATAAAACTAGTTTATGTGAATACTAAAGAACAGCTTGCAGATATTTTCACAAAACCTTTGCTTAAGGAAACTTTTGAGTATCTCAGAGATCATCTTGGAGTCTTACCTCCACTGGTAGAGACTTAGACAGTTGATGATTATCATCAACTCGTAGAATTAAATGGACAAATCTTTTTTCCGGTATTTGATGAGGAAGCTACCTCCCGGGGGGAGTAGTTGGTATATTGACTTGGTTGGTATTTTGTATGAACTTGACTTTTTGTGACTTTGGCATTTGATGTCAAAGGGGGAGAGATATATGGAAAAACATTAGGGAGAGATGTATGAAAATGCATTATCTTTTTGAGGAGAGATTGGTATGAGAGTTTGGTATAAACACATATTACTCCCAAGGGGAGAAATGGAGATTGTTGATTTTTGCACTTGGCATTTCTATTTTGGCACTTTGATGGTTTTTCCATCTTGTGTTGCCATCAATGCCAAAGGGGGAGATTGTTGGTATTTTGGTATGGTTTTGTCATTGATGTCAACATCTGCTAAATACACCTACTTTGGAGATCCAACAACATTCACTGGCAAATAGTAAATTGTGCAAACAGTTACCAGTATATGGTTAACTGGTAGGATATAATGTTCACTGGTACCTGCATTGGCATGGAAGACACTTTTTAATGTCGAAGATATCATGTGGACACTTTACTTTGAAGTAATAATCATTGGTATATTCTTATTTGCATATTTGCTTTTACCGGCAAATAGGTCCAGGTTATCTAGGGTTACACCGGCAGGTTTATCTTTTCTAGATCAGCATGGCACGCTATGGAGATGATTTATTATTGTTGTAAATGCATTAAGCTAACATGTTCAATCAGTTATTGCATTGGATATTGTATTGTTTGTAAAATGTTTTTATTGTAATATCTTGTAGAGCTGACCTACTAAAATTGGTCTTAGGGTATGGTATAAATGTAAGATCTTATTTGTAAGATCAAGTGTGGAATGCCAAAAATATTTAAGGTAGGGTATATGCAAGATCAAGCAGAGATATACACGAAGACATCATTAGAAGGTGAAGTTAGGTTTTTGTAGAAGCATATCAGCATTACACTGGTACTGAATCTAGCATATGAAGATGCTATTTTGTACAGTACATTCTCATTAGATTTAACCATCCAACTATAGTCAGTGTGACTCCCATTTGTGATTGAGTAGTGAGCTCTAGGCTGTTGGCCTTTCTGCATGTGCAGACCCCTCTTTGTACACTTACTATTTGCAGTAGTATCATTTGATTGTGGGTAAGGTTTCCCACCATGGTTTTTCCCCTTACAGGGTTTCCACATACAAATATTGGTGTCATGTGTTGTGGATGACTTTGTGCTTATGTTTCATGCATTAATTCTTACCGGCATAGCAATTTTCTGTTAACACTGTTTACCGGCATACTTAACTAGAAAAAAATGTAGCAACCATACTGATTTTTGTCTTTTTGTTATTGCTTGACATGATTTTGATAATGTCTGGTTTAAGAAGTTTTGGACCCCATTTAAGACTGACATGTCTAGTTTCGAGTGTACCAATTCTATTTAAGATAAGATATTGATCATGTTGATAGTTTGATAGTGATTCGATAATTAGACAGTTGATCAACTTGATTGCAGTTGTTTTGACAAGATAGTTGTCTCCTTTGTTTAACTTCATGTGAAGTGTTTGTTGGATAGCTACTAGGATATTTGATTCTTGTGAGACATGTTTATTGCAATTTTTTTATGGTTTTGGATTTTTATTTTGTTTTTGATTGATTTTTTTGGTATTTGATATTTTTTGTGTTGATTTTTTCAGGACTTTTTCTAAATTTTTTTGGTATTTTTTATGGTTTTCAAATGTTTTGTTATTGATGAAACATGACCTGCCATTAAAGATAAGACTAACTTGGACAAAACCCAACAGTCATACTAATCTATGTCATTGTTTTGATTTGTGTGATCATTGATAGGAATGTCTGGTTTCAAAGAGTGAGTACCCTGTATAAGATTGATCTGTCTAGTTTCAAGTGTACCCTTCCAGCTTGTATAAGACATGTTGATGTTTGATAGAGTTTGATTGATTAACAACACATGTGATGAATTTGATTGTAGACTTTGAGAGTTTGATTATTATTGATTTGATTTGATGGATGGTCCATGCTTTCTTGCTTTGATTTTTTTATTTTTTTTATTTTTTCATGACATTTTGTGATTTTTTGATTTTTTTGATTGATTTTTTCAGGACTTTATCTAAATGTTTTTTATTGATTTTTTCAAGAATTTTTATGATTTTTTAGAATTTTTTCAGTTATTCCCCCAAGTATGCATACCTATGATGATAACATGATGATGCATAATGTGATGGAGATAATAATTTTTTTGATATGAGTTATGCTAATGCAAGATGCATGACAAAAATGCAGTTCCAATTCGAACAAGAATGAGTGTTTGTGTCTTTCATTTTGAACTACACTAATTGGATTAAAGGTGTGAAACATTTTAGAGATAGGAGTTCAATCCATTCTCAAAAGACTTAGACCATTCAACCTAACACACTATGTAACCAAGATTTATGAATGGAGGCGCAAAAAACTTCTCCATCAATTCTTGAAACTTTGATCTTCTTTTTCCCATGTGTGTGCAATTGAATTTATTCTAACTCTTATAACCATCAAAGACCCTTGGAATCCTACGTGGCTAGCTGCGTAGGTTATTCTGACTTCAAAAGCAACCTAGATATAGCCTCATTGTCAGCAAGCTTTTAGGGCTCTGACAAGGTTATGTACTATAATATCTCAAATATTGCTCCATTGCCAACATGCATCCATAGCCATGATGGAGTTACTTGCATGTTCTCATAGTCAAGCTTTTTTTTTGTCGCACTTGTATGCATGATATTTTAGTAATATATCATTTTTTTTTGTTTTTCCTTAAGATTGACATAACACTTTTTTCTTTTATTTTCTTTTCTTGACTTGTAAGTAATGAAACCTACTTGGGTATGACAATTACATTGGTGTTGAAGAAGAATATTGGCTGTTTCACTAGCCACATGACCAACTAGGTATCTGTAATGACTTAGAGATTTTGATTAATGTGTGAGATATAACAATTGATATATTTTGGGTAACAAGAATTGATAGTGAAACTTCTACCCAACCAAGGATAAAGCTTAATCACAATGTGACATTGAAGATGAATGACTAAAGGCCTCCTAAAGGCTTCATGAATAAGTATCTAAGAAATGAGATAAACTTCGTTCCTTTCAGTGAAGATGGGTGAATAACTTAGATACTCATCATGTTTTATTGATGCAACTATATGAGAAAGCAATAATGATATGCAACTATATGTTGTGCAATGGTGATATGAAAGCAACTATGATGCACCTTGAAATGGAGATATACAATGCTGTAAAGGAATATGCAAATGCAGTATTGAAAATTGAAATGAACCCACCCTTAGATGTAATATCTTTTTAGGTGCATGTTGTTATTGAGTTGGTATGAACTTTGTTTAGATAATTCATTGGTCTTTGTTTGAAGAGTTGGATGAACCTATCTTTTTCAATAGGATATGTGACTGAGAGTCTTTCATGTATAGTGTCTGCTATAGCCTCCTTATTTTCAAACCAATTCAGATGTGGTAGACCTTCTTGCCCCCAGTATTTCAAGTGTGGGTGTATGAGGAAAATAGATTTTGGTTTCAAAGTTGTGATATGACCAAGTGTTATGCCTGTTTTTATTGATACACTTGAAGAGTATGATGAAACAATTTGGGTGTTGATTTCATTAGCTGGTGTTATGCTTCTGCTTGAACAAGATGATGTAACAATATGGGTGTTGATTTAATTAGCTAGTGTTATGCTTATTTTTATGACCACATTGGCATTTGATGATGGTGCACATACAATTGTTGACAAGTTGTCCTGTGTAGTATGATCTGGATTGGCGATTTCATTGATAAGGGGTTCATGAACAACTTGTGTATTCAAATCATGAGGGAGACTAGGAGAAATGATAATGAGATCTTATTTAGGAGGTGGATGTTGGATGGTACTTGAAAGAACATCTTGCTCTTTCAAAACAAGGGTGTTATTATGAGTGGAATAAAAAAGAATGAGGGGATCATCATAAGGCTCTTGGTTGGTGGAATCTTCACCAAAAACTAGGTAGGATGAAAAGGTTTGTTGTTGATCTTGATTTATTTCATGACTGATTTCTTTTGATTTTTGATTGTCCTCTTGACATAGGGAAGGAATTTGGATAATCATGAGAGATTCTTGGAAGGTTTCAACCTTTTGAATTGATGAGAAAGGATCCTGAACAAGACTCTCTGAATCATGACTTGGATTAGATTGGATTTGTGCTATGGATAGAACTTGGGAAATTGTGTTATTGGATGAAGATAGTGTGGATTGGTCTTGTGTAACCTTAGGGGATGATGAAATGATGGATAGATGTGGTTGATTTGGACTTTGGTTGAAAGGGATTTAATTTTGGTTGAAAGGAGCATGATTTTGGTTGATTGAGTTTTGACTTGGACTTTGTTTGAAAGGGATTTGATTTTGGTTGAAAGGAGTTTGAATGTTGGGTTGATATGAATTTTGATTTGGACCTTGGTTGAAAGGAGTTTGAATGTTGGGTTGATATGAATTTTGATTTGGACTTTGGTTGAAAGGGATTTTCTTTTGGTTGAAAGGAGTTTGAATGTTCTGATTAATTAGAAAAATAGGTTTTAAGGACCAGAAACCTTTTACATAAAGATCAAAAGAAATATCATCAAAGATCAACTAGACCAACATAAAGACAACATACAAAAGACTGCCAAGAAAGCTAGCAACTTGAATAGACAAAAAAAAACTACGAACAACAAAGCAAAAAAAAACAAAAAGAAACACCTAGACAGCTAGCAACACCTACAGAGACTTACGAAGTTCAAAAACCTTGATGACCAATAGGTCATAATTCACTGAAGCAACTTTGAGCTCTTCTATTTCCTTGTTTGGCTTTTTCTCCCTCTTCTTGCTTCTGGTCCTTGTGCGTGGTCCTTGCACACCTTCCATGCCCTCCATGTCAAGTTCCTACTCCAGGTATCCCTTCTCATTCTCTAGCTTACTGATCAAGATTTTGATGTTGTTAGCTGAGGCCTTTAGAATGTTATAACTGTGTTCAGCAATGCTTCTGAGATAGGTATAAGTTTTGTTGAGTCTGTTTTCAGTATCCACCATTCTCTGGTCCCTAACAGTGTCATTGTTTTCTATTTCCTCCAGGGCCTTCTCCACTTGCTCAAACCTTGGATTGAAGGTGTCCCTGATCTCTTCAGCTCTGGCAATAGTCTTTCCCAAATCATCAATATGCTCAGCCATGGATTTATCTTTATCGATGCTAATAGTCTACAGAATTTGAATCCGATGACTCAGGTTCTTATTTTCCTCCACAACTTTCTTGTAACTATTTATGAGCCAGTCAAGGGTGTCCACAAACCCCTTCAAACCCTCAATAAAAGGGTTAGAAGGGGGGGTTTTTCCACAAACCTTAACCTAATCATTTTTGGGGTCTTCACCACCAACACTTTGGTTGAAACCATCCCCTATAATCTCCTCCTCAATGTTTTGGTCCACATCTGAATCCTTTCTCTTCTCTTTGTCCTCCATCTTTAGCTTAGAATTGCCCTGCATTTGCTACTTTTTCCTTTTCTGAGAAGAAGATTTAGGTTTCTTCTTCTGAGGGGATGAAGAATCATCCTTTTCAAAGTCCTCAAAGACCTCCGAGGAGGAGGAAGAGTGTATCTAGAAGACCTTCTCTTTGATTTTTTTCTTACCCTTGGAAGAGGATGGTTTACTCCTCTCCTATTTTATTTTCTTACCCAATTCAACCTCAAAGTCCTCCAGGCTCTCCTCAGTCTCACTTTTCGAATCACCGACAGAATCCTCACCCATAGAAAATTCAAAGTCCAACCATTCCTTCTCAGATTCAGAGACAAAAAGATGGGGTTGAGTGATTTGATTAGCTTTAATATGTTCATAGATTAGAACCATTAGACCTTGGTGCATAGCAATATCTCCCTTAGGATTCTCTCTATGGGCTTTGATAGTGGCATTCATTGAGCAAATCAGGAAATAGGGCATGTTAACTTTGTCTTCATACCTAAAGTGGTTGAGTAGCACGAAATGGTAGTCGTAAACTTTGGTAAATCTGCCATCTAGAGTGATGTAGCGCATGATTGCAAACATGAACCTCCCTCCAAGGCTTAGCAAAGTCCTTGGGAGGGTAGTAGGTCTTGCTAAGCTTAACCAATCACTTCTTCTCCTTAGTAGTTTCAGGGTATCACTCAATGGCCTCCTTGCTAAGCTTTTTGTCCCTATAGAAATTACTTCCCTCCCTTCAAAGTCCCATCACTTGAGCAATGAGGTCTTCATCGATGGTGATAGTTTGATCTCCCATTTTCAAGGTGCCCTTCCTCCAATTTTTGGTGAAAAACTAGTGATTTTAGCATCCCTCCCATGGAGTCTTTCCATGTACTTTGTTAGCCCTCCTTTTTGCAAGATACTCTAGATTTCCTCCTTTTGTTTCCATTCTTTACAATTATTGGGCTCATAGAGATGCCTGTTACCTCCCATGATTTCACAGCTCAAACCAGAAACTTGAGAGTTGCAGACAACTAATAGAAAGAAATCTCTAGATGCGGCCCCAAAAACCCAAAAAGCATGGGAGAATGTGGCATTCGCCTTATCATTATTGGTAATGACACAATAATAATTAATATTAGTCCTCCAATTCATGTCATTAATCATTGTATAATCCATTTAAAATCTTTGAGGTGCAGTTATATCGATCCATGAAAATAATCGATCTAGCATCATTAAGAAGATCCTCTTCACCCTTCCAGGTAATCATGTTGTCATGAGTGACCACCACGTTAGCTGCCCAATCAGTGGGGCCATTTGCTTCCTGATAAATGTGAGAGATAAAACATTTATCAAAGGTTTTAATAAGATCCCTTGTAGCCTTAATAATATTGTTAATAGTCCATGAGGGCTTGGTAATTCCTTTAAGGTAGTTAATGATATTATTAGAGTCCCCCTTGATCTAGAGATAAGGACAGTTCCACCTTTTAGCTAGAAGGATGCCTTGGAGAGCAGCCATAGCTTCCTCCATATGGTTAGTTTGGAAACCTATAGGAACATCAACAATTTCCTTACAAATGCCATTTTCATCTTTGAGAATTTCACCACATCCCGTTGGTCCAAGATTGCCTTTAGCAACACCATCAAAGTTGATTTTGAACCATCCAGGAGGGGGAGAGTACCACTTAGCTTCTAATCTCTTACTTTGTTTAGTATCAATCCTAACAGCACTCTTCAGGTTCCAAGAGTTGAGGATGTGAGCTTCCAGGAAATTGACAGGAGTGCAAGGTTTTCCAATGGTCTTGAGGTTCTCCACTATAGCCCTTTGAATTTTCTAAAAAACAACAACCTGGGGGAGAGAAGTATCCCTGAAGATGCAGTTGTTCCTTTCTTTCCAAATCCCCCACGGGATGTGAGGAAGAGAGAGCTGCCACAAAGTTCTCAAAGAGGGATTAGACCAATGGTAGCTCCAAGAATGGAATAAGTCTTGAATAGAATTTGAATGTTGGGTTGATATGATTGGTATGTGTGTAGGGGAAAAAGCGAGACTAGGTTAACATGCCCTAATCCTACCTTTTGACACACATTGCAGAATACGAAAGAGCCTAGAGATATCGCACAATTGGCTACTTCTTTTTGTGAAAGAGAGAGCCACGGGATATCTATTAGGATTTCTATTCCCTTGTTGAAATTGAAAGATAAAATGATGCAAGTTCAATCCCTAACCTCAAAATGCAAGTAGGAACTAATGACAAGATTGCAAAATTGAACTTAAATGATGGAAAGCTGTAAACACAAGGATAAGACAAGAATGAAAATGCGTACCCGGAGTTAAAATCTGACTGAAAATGTTCGAGACGGGGGCGTGGGCGCCACTGTCCTGATTCTGCCCCTGAAACTGCTCCGAAAACTGCTATTTTTGCACTTTGGAAAAAGCTGTCAAAAATGCTGAAAATGCTGTCGGACCAGGGCGCCCAGCGCCCCTGTCCCAGGGACCAGGGTGCCCAGTAGGGACCAGGGTGCCCAGAAGGGACCAGGGCACCTAGCGCCCCTGTCTTGGCAGGACCAGGGTGCCCCACGCCCCTGTCCTGGTCTTTTGCTCTGAGATTTGGTGGGAAGGCCGGTCTCAGTCTGCTTCTTCCAGATCTGCAACCTGCGGCGTCGTCCGAGTCCCGAAACCTGCAATAATATCTGAAAAGGGGAAGGGGCGGCTATATAGGGTTTTTCCTTAGTCAAACCCCCGCTTTGGTGATTTCCACCTCCATGAATAGCCAAGTTGTTTTGTAAAATGTATTGTGTGTGCAGACCTAGTGTGTGTGCAAGGTCCAAAATGCAAGAAAGCAAACTAGAGCAACCTAGAAAGTAAACCCTAATTGCTTGTAAATGATGATGAAAATGCTCTAAATCAAGATGCAATGTGATCTAAAGCATGAATAAATGATATATCAAAGCTTATGTAAGGACATGAAAACAATATGAAATCATACCCAACCCTCAAGGGAGGAGTACAAGCCAATCTTCAGTCGGTAATCTCCTATTGTTCTTCAATGTCTTCCAAGCCCTAAATGGATGAATGAATGAATTTGATAGATTCTTGATAGAGTGATGTTGAATGTTGTTGAAGTCTTCAAAGATTTGCTCTTTCGCTGCCTATGAAGTCCCTGGAAACCAAAAATCCCCCCCTTTCCAATGAGGAAAGAGAGCTTTTATGTATGAAACCCTAGGTCGTAAATTCATATTTTGGCGGACCTAGAGATTGAATATCCCGCCAATTTCTTGGGGTTAAGCTTTATTTTATGATTGGATCGCGCTCCTAAAATTTCGGGAAAAATGTCCGGGACCATGTTGCACGGGCGCCATGGTCCCGACAACTTTTCACCAAATTTTCAGGGCCGTCGGATATGATGATTTTAGAGAGAATCCCGAAGTTACAGGTGATTTCGAGATGTTTTGACCCCCAAAATCAAGCCCCCAAGTTCAAAATAGGACCTAATTAGGGTTTTTGATTAAATGATGTATAGGAGGAATAAAATGAAAAGGGCACACTTTAATGAAAGGGCCCAACTTTATGATATGGGAGATGATAAAATAGGACCTTAGACCTAATTAATTTAATTAATTAAGTGCTAAAGGGGAAATGCAATGCAAAATGCAAAATGCGCCAAGGCGGGTGCTAAACTAGGTGTGAAATTGTACCACCCTAGCAAGTGCATACAATTTACGACGCTACAGTATGATAGATGTGTTGGGTTGAAAGAAGGTTGACATGACTCTAATGTTGGTTGAACTGAGGTAGGAATGATTTTGTTGAAGGTTGAAGGTTGGCATGTTTGAATGGTCTCGTAAGAATAAGAAGGTTGTCCTGATAATGATTCCCTCATGGTTATCACCTCCCTCAAAATATTTTCTAACCAACCCCTATGGTTGCTAGGACTAGTCATGTTTCTCATTTATTGTTGCAAAGTATTGATTTGTTGAGCTAAGATTTCTATGGATGGTGATGGAATAGGAATGGAAGAGATGAATTCTTCACCTTCCCTACAAAATGCATAATGCCAATCCATGATGTTTGCTTGGTTTGTGTAGACACCGAAAAATGTCTCATTAATCATGTACTAATTACTCCTCTAATTGATTAAATGGTTCTTTAATTATTTAATTAAGTTAATTAATCTTATTCTTCTAATTTCATTTGCCCTCATCATCTTACTAATTATTCTATTTCTTATTCTATCATTATTTCATCATTTTAACCATTTTCTAATATTAATTAAATATTTATTATTTCATTAATTCTAATTAATTTCCCAATATAAATAATCTTTATTATTTAAATAAATTTATTTTCAATTTCTCTCTCTAATCAATTAATCATTAACCCTTTATTATTTAATTATTGTGATTTAATCCTCTAAATTAAATAGAATTAATTATTTAATTAAAGGTCCATTTCTAAAATAATTAAATAGTTTCTTTAAATTATTTAATTCGCTAATTAATTCTTCTAATTCCATTTCCAAATCCCCAAATTCTAATTTCATTTAATTTCAAATTCTTCTAATTTCTTCTAAATTCAATCACATGTGCATGATTTCAAAAATCAAATTGAAAATCAAAGTCAAGTTCTAGATAAATTCAAATACTAAATTGAATTTAAAATAAATTCAATTATTTGAATAAATCTCATGCAAAGATTAAATTGAAAATCTAAGTTAAAATGCAAGCACATGCTAAATTAATTGATTCAATTAATTAATTAATTAAATCATTTATCTTTCCAATCTCTATTTTCATCTTCTAGTTAGCTTTTTATAAATAAAGCTTTCTTTGTCATCTTCTTAATTTCCTCCAATCATTCTTTTTCTTCCTTCAGTTATCTTTTTCTCAATCAGTTAACTCGTTTAATCTATTCAATCTATTTTGTTTCACCTCCAAATTAGCAGTTCAACTATCAATCAACATGTGAGCTCACCTAAGTTCCACCTCTTGATCAATCTATTTTACCTTTAAGTCAATCCTCTCCAATTATCTATAAATTGAGCATTCAATCTCCATTTTTAATCCTGGACAATTACTCTGAATCACGAACTTCGAATCTTTGTGTCATTTGCAAGTTGCTAGTGCAATATCTGAGAGCCACCATACCACAAAGAAGAGAAGAACAATGGAAGTCATATGCGATCATGGAATAGGGAGTTTTTATTAACATATTTTACATTCATATTTCTTAATCGTATTATTTCATTGGTTTATGTTTGGATTGCTTAGATAGTTAAGGGATTCATGATTTTCCTTATTTCCTATTTAGTAATGATGAATTTGAGTAGAGCACATTTTGGTGAACCCAACGTGAACAACAACTAATTAATCTTCTCTGTTTTTTGTGTTATTTTTGCAAATCGTACGGATTTTTCCCTTTTTTGCAGGTTTTGCATGGATTTCAAAGTAGATTTATTTGTCACGTAATCACATAGACAAGGCTACACAATCAAGTAGACAAGGTTACACATTCGTGTGGAACCCATCATGCAAATGACCTTACAGGATTACACAATTGCCTTGTTATTATCACGCAATCGATCTATTAGGATCACACAATCGCTCTGTCAAAATTACGCAATCACTTTGATAGAATTACACAATCGCCTATACAAGGTCATGCAATCGTGAAGGTATTGTCACACATTCATTTATGTCATAATTGAGTTATTTGTTTTCTGTGGATTTTATTTGGTTACTAATTGTTTGTTTGAAGCCTATGGTGAATTTACAGAGAGGATCAGATTAATATTAGATCATAAACACTTATGCTCTCACACTTCATTTTTTGGGCTTAAATTAAACAATGGTTTAAAATGGACATGCATGTGTAACACTTCAGTTTTGACTTTAAATTAACAATGGTTTAAAATGGACATGCATGTGTAACACTTTAGTTTGGGCTTAAAATTAACAATGGTTAAAATTGACATGCATGCCTTCACATTTCAGTTTGGTGTTTAAAATTGACATGCACATGCGTATTCAACAACTCAATTTAGGCTTTAAAATAAACGTGAATCAGGTTGCACATAGATTAACTCACATTTGATTTTGTTAAGGGAAATAATCTTTTCTCATGTTTGGGGTGGACCTATTGTTGCATTAACTACCTTTCCACCGGCCTTCAGGGTCTTGGGAGAAAGGGAGAAGGTGACAACAGAACTCAATTTTATTTTATTTCAAGCAGTGAGGGGTATCTTTGACTGGGGATTTCATCACCCCACAGAGGTACTTTGAATTGGGATATGTTGGGGATATCATCTCTCCCAGTGTACTCTCGAGTGGGTTTTTTGAGCCACTATATAAACATACTAGTTAGGTAGCTAGAGTGTTGAGTGAATTCAACGTATGTGGGGGTCTTCCTTGCACCGATAAGCTCAACTAAATTCTTAAGTGGCTTGCTCTGAGAATCCATCATTGGATTGGGATCCCTTGAAATTTTACAATAAGAACCAACTTAGTAGCCCAAAATCTTACATTCAGCGATTCCAAGAGTGCGGATCGTACCCCATAGATACCCCTCATGTACCTTGCATTATGAGACAAAAATCCCTTGGTGATAAGATCTTCGGATCTTCAGAGTAAGAGAGACTGACATGCCCAAGAAGTGTGTGTCATGGAGTGGAGCCAAAGTTGCCAGACTCTCTATCTGTCCATCTTTTTTTGGTGTTTTTTTGTAAGGGCCTCATTCAGTAGTGTCCACTTTCTAGCCTAAGATTATATTCTTTGCCTTTTTATGTATCTTTGTATCAAACCAATATTGAGTCAGTTATTTGGGCTATTTTAGGCCCTATCCTATGTATCTCTGAATTCTTTGAGATTGTTTGAAAACTAGTTCAGTCAGCTATATCTACCTCCAAACAATTGTTCTCGGACTTGGAAAACCACAAAACTTGTCCCACACATAGAATTACTAAAAACAAAGTCTGTTTTAAACATTAGATAGTCCTGCAAACTCAAAGAAATAAATAGTCCTTGCATCATCCTCATTATCATCCTCATAGAGTTCCCCTATATGTCATCATAATCTTCACATAAGTCCTTGCATAGTCTTGCATAGTCCTTATAAATTCATCATTTGTATCCCATTAGCATCCTCATAATATTTACATATAATCCTCACATAGTCATCATAATCTTTGCATAAGTCCTTGCATAGTTGTCAAAATCCATGTTTTAGTCCTTTCATAGTCATCCTCATAAGAAATAGGGTCAAATCATTATCTCCATTTTGAATTATCTTCAAAATTAGGGTTTCCCTAGTCCAAGTCCAAAGTTGCATTGTCATTCTTTAGGGTTTCGTCTTGTTTTTCCTTAATCCAATTTGTCAAAAAATCCAAAAAAATAGGGTTGCATTTTCATCCCTAAACTTCAAAAAAAATAAAAAGTGGCATATAGTGCAATGGTTGAGACAATCTCTCAAACTTCTAGGAGACAATATTACCCTTATCAAACTTCCAACTTTCATGGGACCATGTCATTGCAACCAAACAATCAATCATCTCAATCCAACATATACATGTTCAAAAACCTGCATCAAACCTATCAGGAACAAACAAGTTTCATACCTATTTCTCCATCACTTGAAGAAAAAATACTCAAGAAATAGAGATTTTGGAACAAAACGTTAAAAAGGGTGAAGAGAGTAGATCCCAAATTTTCAAACTATTTCAAATATTTGGAGATCCCATTACAAACCTAGAGCCAGTTGATGTGTGAGCTCTTATTATGAAATCAGACATATCAACTATTCTCACACAAATAAACATGAGAAACCAATATCAACAACAAACACATCCAACAATTCTAGTCCAACAACCAATACAACAAATGACACAACTCTCAACACCACAAATTTTACAAACAAGTCAACCACTACCAAAGTCACACACAATTCCACAATCAATTTTGCCTTTAGTCACATCTCATGTCTGTGAATATCCTCCTATGGCTTCAAATACACCACCAAGGGTGTCCCAAATGAATGCAAGTGTATTTACAAACATGTCACCCTTTGGACATCAATCGAACATGGTCAATGTATCACTTATCATGCAATAAGGTCATTTGTTCATGTCTAGCAATGACTCTTCCCATCAAGACTTTGCATCTCAAGTAGCTTCCATTTCTTCCACCATTTCCTCATACCCCAAAGTCACACAAGAGAAATCCACACCATATTTATCCCAAAAAACAACCTCCCAATGGCTATCCATTGTACAAATCCAATCTAATTCAAGTCATGATTCAGAGGATCTCATTCAAAATGCTTCTTCATCAGGCCAAAATGTTGAAACATTCCAACAATCTCCCATGCATTTCCAAACTCCTTCCTTGTGTCAAGAGGATGATCTAAAATCAAAAGAAATGAATCCTAAAACAAATAAAGATCAAGAACAAACCCTTCCATCCTACCCAATTTTTGATCAAGATCCCACCGACCAAGAATCTTATGATGATCCCCTCGCTCTTTTCTATTCCTTTCATAATGACACCATTTCATCTCAAGAACAAAGTGTCCTTTCAAGCCCCATCCAACATCCACCTCCTAAGAAAGATCAAGACATATCTTCCATCCTTCCTAATAATCCTTTTCCAAGACAAGATCAAAGCATACCTTTACCTTCATGTCCTAAACAAGATCCCATTTTTTCTCCAAATCCTAATCAAGATCCCTCCATCCCTTCATCTCCATGTCATAATCCTCCATGTTCCTCACAAGATTCCCTCTCAAATGAATTTACCATTTCTCATAGTGATCCCAATCCTCTACACAAGTTGTTCATGAACCCCTTATCAATGAAATAACCAATCCAGATCATACTACATAGAGCAACATGACTTTGTTGAGGGATTTGATCTTGTTGATGTTTTTGACAAAACTTTGGTTGAGATTCCACTTTTTTTTTTGGTATTTTTAAAAATGTTTGAACTTGGTGAAATGTAGAAAAGGACACAACAGACACATCAAAAAGAATAAAACCATGAAAAGAATAATTGTTTAAGGAACTTTTTTCAAATTCCCATGAATGTTGGAGTCTTTTTCAAGACCCCATTTTGTTTTGGTTGTATTTGAGCAATTCGATATCACAACAAGCAAACTCTCCTAAGGTCAAAAGGTCACAAGTATTATCACAACCCACATCTTGATACTCCATCAGCTCAAATAGCCTTGTCACACCCTAAGGTGCGCCCATTTTTTTGCCTTTTTCTAGAAATTAGACCAAAGAAGATTGCTCCTCAACTGACCTGTTATCCTGGGAGATATATGGTGAGTGTCTTGGGGGTGGATTCTTCCCCAACCTTGCACTATGATAAAACACGTGTCTGGTTAGTGACTTAGCTGGACTTCTAATTTATATTGTGCTTAGACAAGGTTCCATTTGAGTGATCACTCTGTCGACTTGAATTTCATCCTCAAAATGCTACCTGCAACAAGTTAGTTTCACAAAATACCAATGGAAATGCTACAAAAAATCCAAACTCAACCAATGAAACTACATGAAATATATATGAAATAAAAATGCTATTTTTACCTTCATGGTTTATGTCTCATTGTGTCCTAACTCCACTATTCCTAGTTGTAGATGGTGTGCTCTTAGACAAGCATTGATAGCTTCCAAGATGGCATATGAAGAATGGATTGATAATTGATAGTTCACTAATGCTATGATATGGAATGCTAAATAATTATGCTAAAATGCTAATTGCTACTTGCTTCAAGATTAAAACTCACGGATGCATACATTTTCACAAATGATTAGCTTGCAAATTCACTTGAAGTCTAACTCTCTATCAACTAAAACTCTTGACTTTATAGGCCTTGAGAGGATAAGATGATGTGGCTCAAATCAATGGTCATGATCAGATCTGCAGATTTGGATGGTTGTGAGAAAAGGTGAAGGTTGAGAGAAAGGGGGAAGGAGAATACAAGTGTCACTCATCTCACCTTGACTGGGTTGTTGACTGAGGGAATCTAGGGATGGTTGGAGAAAATTTAGGCATGAGAGGACAAGTGGACTCAAGTCCTTCCTAAGATGTAGGGATGTTGGATAGAATTTAGAAGGAGGTTATGAAATATGTATGCGTACACAATATTTCATTAAATTTGGAGGTTGAAGTTAAATGATGAATTAATATTTAAGAAATATTAATTTCCTTTAGCCACATGATGGATGAGTGCAAAGGGAAAGATAAAGTGGAGATGGAAGGTGAGTTGGATAAGAGGGATTAAATAATTTTAAAAAATAATTTAATATTTGAGACTATAGGATAGGAGAATAACCATTAAATATTGGATATTTAATTGATTGAAGGAGATAATTAAATATTAGATATTTAATTAATTAGAGGAATAGGATAGATGAATTAATTAATAAAATATTTCAATTAAATTAATTAATAGAAAGACACAAAATGAATTAAATAAATTAATCTTTTCAAATTAACTATTTAATAGAAGAATAATTATAAAATAAATATATAATATTTATTTACTCTCTCATAGCCATTTTTATGTGTATACATATTGCCCCTCTTTGAAATGATGTCGAGACAACATTATTTCAAAGATTAAATCAAGTCTTGATAGTGCGCCTAATGGAGATAAAAATCCTGATTGTGTGCCCCCTCAAGAGATTGATCGTGAAATTGTTGAAAACCTTGGTTTGAACGATTGATCTCATGATAATTGAAAAGTTCTGTCAATTAAATTCATCTGTAAAAAATAAATTAAACTACCCCATTGAAAAGAATTAATTACCCTTTCAAATAGTAAATATAAAATTAACCAAGGTTAATTTTAATTTCATTTTCATTCTTGTCAGCTTGTGAAGAAAATTGTCTTGGTGAGGTGGCAAAATGGTGATTCCTTTGGAGAAACATCGATTTGAGCGCGTTAGACAATATCAGTGACTTCCTAAGTATAGGCTTCTAGTATGTATCTTATCTCGAGCTTTGTTTTCAACTTGTACAATTTTTTATGTTTTTTGGTGTGTTTTGTATTTTTAATTTTTTTGCAATTTTCAGTATTTGATTAGCGCTTTTGCATTTAAGTTTAGTGCATATGCATTTAGGTTAACGCATTTTCTCATGTTAGAGCATGTGCTCATTTTGGTGGTGCATGTGTGAGGAATGTTAGTGCATTTTCTTTGGTTAGCGCCTCTGCTTTGTGTGTTTGTGCTTTTACAGCTAAAGTTAGCGTATTTACTTTGTTTCATGCATATGTTCAATAGGATAGCGCTTTTGTTGAAAATATTAGCGCATATGCTTTAGTTAACGCATGCGTTCAATAGGATAGATCTTTTGTGAAAAAGGTTAGCGCATATGCTTAGGATGAATGTTTTTGATAGATTTCATAGCCAAAAAATAACTTTGTTGATTATATTTAAGCGTGTCTGATGCGTAATTATGATGAATAGGTACTTGATTAATCGTTTGATGTTGTTTGATAGATTGATTTGATTTGTTTTGATAGATTATCTCTAAGAAATTGATTTAGTTTCTAATGTAAGAGAATAGTAGAGTTTTGATTGAACTCAATGATTGTTAGATGTCATGCCCAAAATTTAGGGCAAAAATGGAACGATTTTTTTTTTTAAAATACTAATTTAATTAACAAGTTCGCTCACACGACAAGCGTTAATGAAATTTCCATAATTATAATCAAGCTAATTCTGAAACGAACTAAGCATCGATAATTTGTTTAATTCTAAATTGCGGAAAAACTAACTAGTTTAATTTTATCTCCACGATATACCTAGTCATTAAGTTTATTAAATCAATCATGTTAAAGGAATAGGAGAGGAAAATTAATTCAATCTCCAAAATGACTATAAAGTCTAAACAACCATATTTAAATTTCTATTAAATACTTACTCCAAATTATAACCAGAATTATATATATATATATATATATATATATATATTTATAATTAAATACTTATTCCAAAATATACCAGAGTTATATATATATATATATATATATATATATATATATATATATCCATATATATATATATATCCATATATATATATAGATATATATATATATATAGATATATATATATATTTACATATATTTATATATTTTAATTCTTTTTCAAAAAAAAACAATAACTTTCCAAAATAATATTCAATATTTTTCCAACCCTATTTAGGGTTCTATTTTTTTATATATATAATAACAACTCTAAATTATCATAAAATTTTTATTTCATTTACCCTAGCCCTACCCGGGCTAGGGTTTTATCCTCTTTATTTTTTTTTATTAACACTAAAATCTTTCCACAAGGCCGAACAACGGCGGCCATTTTTTTTTTATTATGCAGGGTTTTGAAGAAGGCGAAGGGTAAGGGCCGCGGGCGCCACTATGTGAACGCACAGTGGCGGCGCGGCACCACTGTGTGTCCACACAGTGGGCGCCGCTTGCGGCTCGCACCACTGTGTGTCCACACAGTGGCGGCCGCGGCCGACCACTGTGTGTCCACACAGTGGGGAGCCGAGCGGCTCTCACTGTGTGTTCACACAGTGGGCGCCGCGCGGCCCACACTGTGTGTACACACAGTGGGGTCCGCGTGGAACCCAAAAATTCCCTTTTTTGTTTTTATTTAGTTTTTTTTTTTATATATATTATATATAAATATATATATATATATGTATATATATATTTATATATATATATATTTATATTTATATAAATTTATATATATAAAAGTTTTAAGGGTGAATATATATAAATATATATAAATTTTTTTTTAATAAGATTTACATACAAAATTTTAAACAAAATAACAATGGGAAACACATTATGTAAATCCAAAATTTCATGTGCACAAATAAATGTATATGCATATATATATATATATATATATATATATATATATATATAATTAATTAGTTTATAAACTTAGGTTCTTTTATTTATTTATTCTAATTGCTGATAAAAGAAATAGAAGTAGATCTTTTGCTGAACTTTTACTCTAACACATTTTTTTTTTTCTTAAAATACATCATACTATTCTGAATAAAACACATTCATTGATTTTTCCACTAATAAAACAATTACCAAAAGCACACTTATTCTTTTTAAATACTTAGAATTATTCAGCAAAATAACTCATACTTTTCAACAAGTAGAATATAGATAAAATTTATTTGAAACTAATTTTTCCATAATACAAAAGAAGCTTTTACATGCAACTCAAAGAGGCTTTTCTTTTTCTGAAAACACAAACAGAAGTAGAAATAAAACAAGCTTTTTTTTTTTACAACTCCAAGATATTCTGCAAATTTTACAGGATGTTTCTTTGTTTAGCTCCAACAATAAACCTCAAGTCTATTTTCAAGAATTACAACTTGCCTCTCATTTCTATGAATGAGGGCATACTTCTGAATCAAATTAAAACAAATATTTGCAAATGGATTTAAGTATCTTCAACAATAATCTTCTGTATCTTTTCATGGTTCCTATTCTCTTCTCCTGACTTTCCTGCATAATAGAAACACAAATATGACCACGGAGTGCTCACCTCCCAGCCTAGGCTAACTGGTAGCCACCGCCGAGCTTGGAGAACCAATTCCTAGATGGGTAACAAACAGGCAAACACATAGGAGGCAAATACATACAGATTTTCAGACACACTCCCAACTTGGCTTCACAACACCACACATTGGTGATGATCTTTTCAAAGGGTGGTAGTGGACCAATACCTTGAGGAGAACTGCAAGTATGAAATAAACAAGAAGCCACCTCATGGCACAATAAATATATCAAGAATCTCAACCCCTTATTCCTTATGCCCCCCAAAGGCATTCTAGCCTTATTTCCCTCCTTATGACCCCCATTGCACAAATAGGCCATGCAGCAAGGGTCACACAAAGATCCCTTGTGATCGCTCTCAAAAGAGAGTCTCTCACTCGAGGGTTGTCACTGCTACCACCCACAAGATCCTCTTCTCTCCCAAGAGTAAGAGGTCTTGAGAAAACTCCCAAAACACAAACAAATCATAATGTAAAAATACCAAATGAATTTCAAAAGAAACATTCAAGAACACAGATTTCTTACACCAACATACTTCCAGACATAAGCAAGAAGAAGACATTATAATGAATAATTGAAACCAACCTTAATCTGCCCAAAGGTATTATGATATTTGAGGAAGAGCTGCCCAATCCACGAATCTTTTTCCTTCTACCCTTAGTCAATTTTTCTATTCCATCCTATTATTTTCTTTTCAAAATTTCTCTTGTCTCCAAAATTGGAGAGTGGGTGATTACCCTTCAATTCCCAAAAATCTTGCTTAAGAAGCTCATTCTCTGAGTTCTCACAAGTTTCTAAAAACCAAAAAGGAAAGAAAAGAAGAATGCAAAAAGACTCTTATCCCAAAAGGAAAAATCTTAATTAGCATTAAAAAGATCATTAAAAAGTAGAAACTTGGCTAGAAATACCCCTAACCCCTAGGTATACCTTATGGGCTTTAGGAAACCCTATTAAACTACCCCTAGGTGTTCATTTAACCCATTTTAATCCCTCTGAAGTTTATTTTCGGGTCAAACATATGTTGACCACCCCAAATATTATATTCCCAAAGTATTTATAACAACACATTATTTTATTTAAGAAGAACTATAATTAAACACTTTCCCACCAAGAGACAAAATAAAACATTTAAATTTAAATCCACACATGTCTCAAGTGACACAAATAAAACACTTTTACAAAATAAAACATGAAATTGTCTCTTGTGGTTTTTACACATTAAATTTAAATAACACTTAACACTCATGCAGCATATACTGTTACGAATAAAATACAACACAAACGGGGTGTTGTCTCTCCAAATAGACAACCCCTGGCTTACGAACATACATAAGTCTAGGTTTGGTTCTCCGTAATTTCCATGGTCACATGGTAAATTTCCCGCGCATCTCATTTAACACATTAGTACTTTCAAATATCCACATATAATATAATTCAAAGGAATAACAATACACATCATCACTTGCATACAATTTTCATCAGCACAGATTAAATACATCTTTTATCAAGCAAAGTTCTCATAAACAATTTCATCCCAATTCACATAAACTTAACCATACATCATAGTTCTATTATCATAGAAAAGTCCTGCAATTTAAATAATGACATCTATCATTGCAATATCATCTTATCTAACAATCATGTAGTGTTCTATCACAAAAGCATATAAGTAAAATCATCAAATCATAGCAATGTTATCCAAATCCTGAAATCATGTAAGTCCTAAGTCTCAAACTGCATCAAAATAAAGTATCCACAATAGTCTAAATATAAAATCCACTGAATGATAGACTGAGTTGAGGTGAGGCCTCACATTAGATCAATTTGATTTGTTTCGATAGATAGCTCTAAGAAACCGATTTAGTTTCTGATGTAAGAGCATAGTAAAGTTTTGATTGAACTCAGTGATTGATAGAAACCCATGTTTGATAGGTTTAAAATGAGTTGATAGTCTTATTTGCTTCATTTTGAAAAGGTTGATATGATAGATTAGCGATCTCTTTGATTTGATAGATAGATGAGTTACGATTGATCGAATGCTCTTGGTAAACAAGAGAAACTTGATGTTCTCTAGTGTCGGGAGAAATTCTCGGCGATGCGACACTTAGTTCCAAAGCTGCGTCCTCCCATGAAGCCATAACCTCATCATAACAATCCCACTGGACCCTAACCTGGTCCAGCTCTCGACCTCGAAGGGCCAATGTCCAGCGTGCCAAAATGAGAATGGGATCCAAAGCTAGCTGCCCGTCCGACTCCACCTGCAAGGCATCCCAATCTAAAATGTGAGACTCATCATAGATATACTTTCTCAAAACTGAAACATGAAACACATCGTGGATGCGTGACAGGCTAGGTGGCAAAGCTAAACGGTAGGCAACTAG